>NC_079490.1:63659288-63962319 GCF_020520425.1 Spinacia oleracea | reverse complement strand
ACACGAGAAAAATATATACAAAAAAATAACTTCTTTTTTTTTCTTTTTTTTTTTTTTTTTTTGAAAAATTCAATGAGGTTAGAGAATGAGTAGGGGCAACAAGTATCATTTTATTCGTATCATACCAAGTTCTAACCTTAGTTTGTCGTGCCTGTCCCTGTTTAGTGGTATGGTTAAGATGTCAGCAACTTGATCTTCTGTGGGACAGAATTCAAGCTTGACTAGTTCCTTTTCCACATAATCTTTTAGAAAATGATGACGAATGTGAATGTGTTTGACTCTTGAATGATGAACTGGATCCTTTGATATGCAGATAGCACTCGTGTTGTCACACAGTATAGGAACACATTTTAATTTCATACCAAAGTCTCTAAGTTGTTGTTTTATCCATAGCATTTGGGAACAGCATGAGGCAGCAGCTACATATTCAGCTTCCGTTGTGGATAATGCCACAGTGTTTTGTTTCTTTGATGCTCAAGAAACGGCACATGCTCCTAGGAATTGAACCATTCCCGATGTGCTTTTTCTGTTTACTAAATCACCTGCATAGTCAGAATCTGTATATCCTTTGAGGTCAAAGTGATCATAGTTAGGGTACCATAAGCATAAATCATCTGTTCCTTTTAGGTATCTTAGAATTCTTTTGACTGCTGTAAGATGAGATTCTTTTGGGTTAGATTGAAAGCGAGCACAGACCCCTACACTGAATGCAATGTCTGGTCTGCTTGCTGTGAGATAGAGTAAGGAGCAATCATACCTCTGTACCTTGTTTGGTCTACACTTTTACCTTCTTGATCCTCATCCAGTCTCGTGGTTGTACCCATTGGAGTGTGATTGTTTTTAGCTGACTCCATTCCATATTTCTTGATGAGATCCTTGATGTATTTCTGTTGGTGGATCATGATGCCTTGTTCCGTTTTCTTAATTTGGAGACCTAGAAAGAAGTTTAGTTCTCCCATCATGCTCATTTGAAATTCACGCTGCATTAAGTCAGAGAATTCCTTGCAAAGATCTTCATTAGTAGCACCAAATATGATATCATCAACATAGATTTGAACAATTAGTATGTCTGTATTTCTTGACTTAAGGAACAGGGTTCTGTCAACCTTACCTCAATTGTATTTATTGTCTAGTAAGAAATGAGAGAGTCGTTCATACCAGGCTCTTGGAGCTTATTTCAGTCCATATAGTGCCTTGTCCAATTTATAAACATGTGCAGGATATTCTAGATCTTCAAATCCTGGTGGTTGTTCCACATAAACCTCCTCTTTAAGAATTCCGTTTAGGAAGGCACATTTTACATCCATTTGATAGAGCTTGAACCCCATGTATGACGCAAATGCTATAAGTATGCGTATTGCTTCCATTCTGGGAACCGGAGCAAAAGTCTCTTCAAAATCTATTCCTTCTTGTTGATTGTATCCCTTGACAACCAATCTAGCTTTGTTCCTGGTAATCGTTGCATGTTCGTCTTGTTTGTTTCGGAAGACCCACTTGAGAACTATGACTCGATTGTTCAATGGTGTAGGCTCAAGGTGCCATACTTTATTTCTTTCGAACTCATTAAGCTCCTCCTGCATGGCAATGATCCAATCAGAGTCAGTTAGTGCCTCTTTATAATTTTTAGGTTCAATCATGGATAAATAAGCATAGAAAGCACAAAAATTTTTGAGTTGGGATCTCGTTGTTGTTCCACGTCCAAGATCACTAATTATTTGGTCGAGTGGGTGTGAGCTTTGATGTTTCCAAGGTCTAGGTTGGAATGATGTTGTTGTTTCTTCAGTAGGTTTTTCCACTTGTTCATTTGTCTCTGTATGATCTTCGGCCTGTACCGGTTCCTCTTCAGCTGTGCCATCTTCATGTGTTTCTTCATTTTGAGCTTGTTCTTCTATTTGAGAATTTTTCCTTATCTCTTCGTCTTCTGTTTCCCTAGTAAGTCCTAGTTCGAAGTTTCCATCAGTGGTTGTACCTGTAGCAAAGTTTTGGGAGTCAGTTTCATCAAATATAATATGTATGCTTTCTTCCATGCACATGGTCCTTTTGTTAAACACTCGATATGCCTTGCTGTTTGAGGCATATCCTAAGAATATGGCTTCATCACTTCGTGCATCAAATTTTCCCAGTTGATCCTTCCTATTGTTGTGGACGAAGCATTTGCAACCAAATATTCTGAGATGTGTTATTGAGGGCTTTCTTCCTTTATATAGTTCATATGGAGTTTTGTTTTTGATAGCTCTGATTAGTACTCGATTGAGTATATAACATGCAGTATTCAGAGCTTCGGCCCATAAACTTTTGGGGAGTCCACTAGCAATCAGCATTGTCCTTGTCATGTCTTCAAGAGTTCAGTTCTTTCTTTCTACTACTCCATTTTGTTGGGGTGTTCTTGGAGCTGAGAAGTTATGATTTATTCCTGAATTATTACATAAGTCATCGAATTTCTTGTTTTGAAATTCTGTACCATGATCTGACCTGATGTGGACCAGTTTGTGATTGCTTTGACGTTGAACCCTAGAGGCGAATGCTAAGAACTCTTCAAAAGTTTCTTCCTTGCTAGCTAGGAAAATTACCCATGTGTATCTTGAGAAGTCATCCACAATTACAAGTACATACTTCTTTCCACTCCTGCTCTGATTTCTCATTGGTCCATATAAATCCATGTGGATCAGTTCCAATGGTCTTGTTGTACTGATTACTCCCTTAGACTTAAAAGATGTTCTTACTTGCTTACGTTTGATGCAGGCATCACAGACTGATAATTTTGCGAACTTTGTATTCGGAAGACCTGTGACTAAATTTTTTGAATTCAACTTGTTCATCAGTGAAAAACTAGCATGACCAAATCTTTTGTGCCATAATAATGGATCATCTTCAATCACACTGAGACAGGTCAGATTGGAGTGAGGAACAGAGTTAAGGTTGACCACATATGTGTTCCCTTTCCTCTGTCCCTCTAAGATCATTGTTTCAGTGTTACTGTTGATGATTAGACATTTATTCGAGAAGAATTTTGCATAATTTCCTTTGTCACGGAATTGAGAAATGCTTAATAAACTATGTCCTAGACCTTCAACTAAAAATACATTATCGATGGAGTGAGACTTTGACCTACCAACCTTACCAATGCCAATGATGTTACCTTTCTTATTGTCGCCAAAAGTCACAGTTCCACCTTCATAGGTCATGAGTGAGAGAAATTTGTTTCTGTCTCCTGTCATGTGCTTGGAACAACCACTGTCTAGGTACCATGTGTTGTTCCCCCTCACTTCGACCTGCATGATGATTTTAGTTAGAGTTTTTAGGAACCCAGCATAGCTTGGGTTCCTTGCTTGGAAACAAATCACTCTTCTTTACCCATTTAGTCCTGGTGAGATTAATGTTCTTTTCCAAGCCTCTTTGGTTTTTAGGACAAGACACTCTATAATGACCAATTTGCCCACAGAAGGAGCATACTATGTCACTGTAGATATCTACCCTTGTCTTTCTAGGGTGATGTTTTTTGTGATTGAAACCTAAACCTTCTGTGCGTTTGTTTCTAGCTTCTTCTATCCATTTAGGTGTTCCTTCTATTCTGTGTCTAGTCTTTCTAGCCAATTCTCCTTCTAGGTTAGTCTTTTCTTGGTGAATCTTGACTAGTTCAAGTTGAGTCCTTTCTAGTTCACTTTTATAAAGAGTTTTGGTCTTGGCTAATTCTAGGTCAATCAGTTCATGCTTTAGCCAGGAGTTCTCATTACGTAAGGCTTCACAGATTTCTTTTATGTGGAGGTTCTGATTAAAGAGACTAAAGAAACGATTGTTGATATCTATGTTTGTATTTTTAGTCCATTCTAACTCCTCAGTGAGTTCCTTGACAGTAGTTTGGTGTTTCTTATCAGAATCTAATTTTTCTTTTAGGAGTTCCTCATAATCACTAGTGAGACAGGAAAGTAGGTCAAACAGTTCTAATTTAGACAGAGATTCAAGTCTACTTTTAATTTGAACAAGACTTGCCTGGAATTTTTCAGATTCTGAGTCTGATCCATCTTCTTCGTGTTCAGCTACAAGGCATAGGTGAGCAGTTTCCTCGTTAGGTTGATCCTGTTCCTCATCTGAAGAAGAGTCTCCCCATGCAGCAATCATGGCTTTCCTTACCTCAGTTTTAGAGAAGGAGTTCTTGTTGTCTTTGAATCTGTCTTTAGCTGTTTCCTTTCCTTTTCCTCGTTCTTGTTCCCAGAGGGGACATTCCCTAATTCGATGTCCCAGGTTTCCACACTTATGGCATCCAGTGTCAGTTTTGGAGAATTTTTGATTTGGCTTGTTTCTGTGATCTCCTTCTTTGTAGTTTCTAAACATTCTTCTGAATCTTCTAGCAAATAGGGTTGTCTCCTCATCTTCTTCAGAGTTTTCATCATTTTCAGTTTTTAGAGCAAGAGCTCTATTTTTGGTATTCTCTGAGGGTCGTGCGTTCAATTGTAACTCATGAGTTAAGAGAGATCCAGCCAGTTGTTCCAGGTTAAACTTGGTGAAGTCTTTAGTTTCTTGAAGTGCAGTGACCTTGGCCATCCAAGGATCCTGTGGAAGACTCCTTAGAACTTTTCTCACTTGTTATTCGGGAGTTATGATTTTCCCAAGAGATTTCAATTCATTGATTATGTTTGTAAAGCGAGTAATCATGTCTTGAATTATTTCAGAGGATTTCATGGTGAACAACTCGTACTGGTGCATTAAGAGATCGATCTTTGATCTCTTAACTTCGTTTGTTCCTTCATGAGTGACTTGGAGCAGATCCCAAATCTGTTTTGCATTCTTGCAGCCCATTACTCTATTATGCTCATTTGGACCTAGTCCACAGTGTAGAATTTTGACAGCCATGGCATTGAGTTCAAGCTTTTCATAGTCAGCTTTGTCAAATTCTGCAATTGGCTTGGGAACAGTTTCCTCAGAGGTATTCAGCTTAGTGACTTGGAAGTCTCCTACTTCAATAACTCTCCATACTTGATAGTTTTCAGCCTTGATGAAGATCTCCATCTGGTTTCTCCAATAAGAGTAGTACTTGCCGCTAAACATTGGAGGTCGCTGTGTTGAGTATCCCTCTTCCAGTTTCTCTGTAGTGTTCATTGCTTCAGAATCGTTTTTCCCGTCAGAGTTACCTGCAGTTTAAAGGGTTCTGGCTCTGATACCAATTGTTAGTTTCACAGAGTTCCTCAAGAGGGGGGGTGAATTGATATTTTACGGTTTTATAAAAATTAAACTACTAGGAACAGAAACAGTAAAATATACAAGCAAGATTTTGGAAAACTCTCTAGGCCCAATAGAGAGGAAAAAACCACGGCCCCTTTGGGGACTTAAACACATTCACTAATTAGGCAAAACAACTCAGTTTTTACAAACCTAATGTACTCGGGCCACAATCTGTTAATCGCCTCTGATTACAGATGACTAGGAACAACCCTCGTTGTTCCTTCCCTTATGGAAACAGTCCCTCAACTGCTTCACCTCACAGATCTCTTGTGAGATCTTCTCTCTTGCTCAAGTAAGCCTGACTCAGTCTTATCATACAATAACTCAACACTTTAATTGAAACGAATAGATATTAAACTAATACTAACACAAGATATAAAACCATGTAACAAATACTGCTCTATATGGGAACAGGAACAGACTCTCTAAAGATCGAGACTTTAAGGATGATACCTGAAAGCTTCCGGTTAATGTTAATAAGTCTGATAAAACTTTCGTGAAGAACTTGAGGTCTATTTATAAGAATCTAAGTGTTTACCCTAGATTCTAATTCAACACTGTTTAGGACTCTTTTCAAAAGATAGATTTTCGCAAATAACACTTTAAAACGCGTTTTGATAAAATCAATCTTTACGGATTTGAGAGTTGCACTTTAACTCAAATTCTCAAGAGTATAACCTCAAGTAGGATAGTAAATTCAGTTTTAAACTTCGACGCTATCTTTTGTAAAATAAAACTGATTTACTTTGTTTCAAGATATTACTTGGACTCTACGAAATACTATGTTCCCATACTAAGCTATATTTGAATTACACTGGTCTTATACCTTTCGACACTTATAAGACTTGCTTAGGCTTCACCCTTCTTGGTCCTTGATTTAACCTTTCCATACGCTTTGGACTTGTTTTCTTCATAGCTTCTCAGCTGGCATCTTTATATGCTATTCTTGCTACGAGCACTTGTGGCTTTATATTAACCTGTTCCTGACATTCCTTAGACAAACAGTCGTGAGTATAATTTAAGCTTTGTCACCATCAAAACTCAGGAATCAACAATTAGTTTAAACAAAGTAATGTCATACACTGGTTCGAAGAGTTGCCACTTAAGAATCAAATACACCATAAACCCTTATGACAAAGTGTATCATTAACCAAAATGTCTATAACAAAAATAAAATAGGTGAATGGTACAATTAGGTATGATTACATACGTTAATAATCGGCACGATGCCATACTAAAGCAATTGAATTCAAACTCGACAAACATAAAAAAAATGAGCGTAACAATTTTGGGAGAGAAACTAATTATGATCCATACATAAAATTTCAGTCAATCATAGCCATCGATTAACAAGATCAACGTCTTAAATCATCACATACACACCACAGACGGATCACCATCTCAACCATCCAATAATACTACAATCAACCACCCACAAAGTTTCAGTAGTCCCTTCCTCCCTATAAAGTTTGGCTCGGGTGGGCTCGACTCGAGCTCGGGTTCGGCTCGAGATCTTAACGAGCCAAGACTGAGCTATCCTAGACTCGTTCGAAAGCTCGTGAACAAACTCGAATTCTTTAAGAATAATAATTTTTACTACGTGAGACTATCCCACATTGGTTGATTGCAACAGACTAAAAGAGTTAGTGCTTATAAATTGAACTCATACTGCAATAATCATTCTATTTTTGGGCCATTTGAATTATTCTTTGCAATGGGCTTATATGATTTACCAACTTTTAAGAATATGTAAAACCAAAAAACTAAAAGTACATCATATATTCATATCATTGTTCTCCTCATCCAATTTGAACTCTCTGCGTCTGTCTCATAGTGCTGACAAGTTCCAAAGCCTTGCTACAAACCCTTTAATTATTGTATTGTAGGTACATTCATCTGAAGGAGTAAGGACATCCATTGTCTTCCATTCTCAGCAACAGTTCCTTGGCATCATTCAACAAATCATTTTTACAGTGCTTGTTTATATTGGAGAATACCATGTTTCACTCGATCATCCGCAACCGGAATCAAAAAGGAAATAATGATTCGCAAATTTGTTGTTGCACTTGCGTATATTGTAGGAGATATAACTAATAGTATATGAAATTAGAATGGCTTATCTGAAATTATGTCGTGGCGTGACACCAATCACTGCCCTAAAGTTGAATTTGTCCCGTTACACACACACGGGCTCATGGCAATTAACCCCCAAGGTTACACGACTCTTCATATCCGGTGTGAACAGATACGAAGATTGAGAACACCCTTAAACAATGCCCAAAACAATGGTAGATTTTGTGTTTTCATTTTGGAGAGATGAAGAGGTTAATTTTCTGTGTTCCCAGAGGAAGAATCAATAGCCTTTAAATAGGCCGAAACAATCAACAAGAATAGAAGGTTATTAATAGGTCATCAATTAGGCCATAAATGGAGGAAGCAATTAAAGTAATAATGGTCAACAAATCAATTATAATATAGTCTCCCACATCGCAAAGACAAGAAGAGGCCAAATATAATCACTTATAAACATAAATGACTACTCCCTCCCTCCCGGAATACTCGACCCGGTTTGACCGGCACAGAGTTTAAGGGACTTGAATTGACTTATTTAATTTAATAGGTAGTAGTTGATAATGGGATATTATTTTAATGTAGTTGGTGGGAGGTGGGTTAAGAGGTGGGGTTGGGGGAGAGTAGGGGCTGAATTTTTAATTATTTTTTGTATGGAGTAGGGGGTAGATGGGTTAATAGGGTGGAGTGAGAAATAATATAATACTAGTATAGTACCCGTGCGATGCACGATTTGTGATATGAATATTAAATTTGCATATCTAAACTTTTACTAAACTATAGCTATATATAGACAATTATCATCAAAATAGAGCTTATAGATAATCTTATTATTGAAACTAATGATGGATAGATTTGTTACTGCCTCATTTCTTATCTTATTTATTTAACAAATTCAAAATAAAATAAAATAATGGTACATAGATAAATTTACGTTTTTCCCCTTTCATAACCAATGTCAAACATAAATTTATTCTCATCCGTTCTTTACTTTGATAGTCATACCCACTTAATACTCCCCTGCCATCTACATCATTATCCGATCGTTTAACATTCACCCCACCATATACCTTATTCATCTAGAGATAACTTCAAAACGGGGTGGGCTAGTCCCTCAACACCTGTGTCTGCCTAAAATTCTCATCCCCATGCTCGTCACCACGATAGGTATGATACTCATCCCCGTCTAAGCCCCGTCTCGCGGACGGAAAATAAATTAACCCCCCTTCATCACCCGTATGTGTATCCACCCCGCAAGCCAAGCCCTAGACAACTGAATTCGGCATTATTTTTTGACAAGAGAGTTTTGACCTTTAAAACTTTAAAGTATTTCACAATTTATTTCTCTGATTACATTATACTTTGGACACATATAACGTATTAAATATTTTCCTAATTAAAACTAATGATGGATAAACTTTTTATTGCCTCATTCGGTGTCTTTTTTTATTAAAAACAGAAAACAAATAAAGGTACATAAACGAAGTTATTTTCATTCTCACTCATCACATGTGTTAAATCTAGCCCTAGAAAGCTGAACTCGACATTATTTTCTGGTAAGAAATATTTTAATTTTAAAACTCTATTCTAGAGTATTTGACAATTTGGTTGTCTGATTAGATTATACTTTGGACACATATAGCTTAAAGATATTCTCCTAATTAAAACTAATGATGGATAAAATTTATTATTACCCAATTTGGTGTTTTGTTTATTAAAAATAGAAAACAAATAAGGGTACATAAACAAAATTATTTTCATCCTCATGCATCACATGTGTCAAACCTTGCCCTAGACGGTTGGACCCGACATTATTTTTTGGTAAGAGAGTTTTTAATTTTAAAACTCTTTTCATAATTTGATAATCACTTACTGCACTATACTTTGGACACATGTACCTTATGGATATCCCCCCAATTAAAATTAATGATGGATAAATTATTTATTACCCCATACGATGTCTTATTTATTAAAAAAGGAAAAACAAATAAAGGTAATAAATAAAATTATTTTCATCTATTCAACACATGTGTCAATCATAGTGTTATTCTCATCAACCTTTCACTTCGATAGTCACACCTATTTAATCATTTTATATTTACACCATTACCCGATCACTTAGCACATACTCTACCATTGCCTTTATTCATCTAGTCATGACTTTGAGCCTGGTCGATGCCTCCGCACTAGTACTCGTCTAAAATTCTCATCCATATCCCTGTCACTCACAATGGGAAAGATACTCACCCTTACCAATCTCCTCATTAAAGGGTAAAAAATAAAACTCATCCTCGATCTATCCCCGACATGTGTATCCATTCTCGCCTCACACTCACCCCTGGACTAACATATTTATTTTTGTTTTGGTAAGAGAGTTTTGAATTTTAAAATTCTACTATAAAGTCTTCTACAATGTAAATGTCTTATTATAATAATTGAGTAAATAAACAAAGCATTATATTATGTACTCTCTCCGTCCAAATTTAATCGTTGCAATAGTCTTTTCACAGAGTTTTATGCGATAAGTTATTGTAATCTTATATATTATAATTTAATAGAAAAATAGGCATGTTGAGAGAGAGTAAAATTCCTTTTATAGAATCAAGTATAAGAACGACAAATCAGAGAGCGACATAGCTCCACATCAATTTCGTTATCCAAAATTACGCGCAAATATTTTTCATTAGATTACAATGTAAAATAAAGGCAAACATATTACCCATCAAATAATCAAATAATCAAATACAAATAAACTAATAATATAAAATGAAACTAAAAAACTCTTAAAAATATTTTTCGTTTAAAAAGGAACTACTAAATAAAAGGATACATAGAAATTTAAATTTCGAGAAAGAAAAAATACAAAGTTATTAAACAATTATTTTTTCAATAAGCATATTTTACACAACATTGATAAATGCTACTTCAAATATTGTAAAGGTAAATATTCGTTATACATATCCGCAGTCAACATAAGACACATATTTTAAATAAAAATTGACAATACATGCAATTAATCATTAATAAATTTAAATTCAATATTTTAATACATGCTAAGAGATGTTAAAATATTTTAAATAAAACGATGTTTTGGACAACCTAGTTAAAATATTTTTATTTTTTTTATTTTAAATAGATTATTGTCATATTGTAAATAAGTCTGTTTTTTTAGTTAATAATCTTGATTTATACATATTATATTTCAAGAATTAGCAATTATCGATCAACTTTAGCATTTTTAATATTAGAACTCTGAAATAATGCATTTGCCATTAATTAGCCATTATCGATCAACTGTTAACATTTTTTTCAAAACAATCTCATACTCTATTCCAATACCACTTATTATTAGTTATGAGTAAGAATTCATAGAATATTTTATTAGTATATCCGAACCCAAAACATAAAGATTAAGGTTGGTGAATCATAAGCGTTGTTGAAGATCATAATTTTGAATAAATCATAATATATAATAAGAGTTTGGTGCAGATGTCCAATATCGATACGGCTTAATACTTTAACAAATTATTCTCTCTTATTTGGAAAATGAATTATACTGGTATGTTATTATTTTCATTATTAAATTTTGAATAAGAATTTTGAACAATACTACGATATAAGGTCGTTCTATACTTAGGTGTAAAAAAATAAAAATAAAATATTAGCAATCTTCGCATGTGAAATTTATTGGGATGACCGGATGAGATTAAATACTTAGGCAATAGGGATACATATCATTTTGCAGTTAGTGTTCTAACAAAAAATATGTACTTCGTATAATTTAATATATAAGTTAAAAAATTCTTTATGGGTCATATTTTTGCGATGAGTTTATATTATTTTCTATTTAAAATATACTAACTTAGTATATACTAACTTACTAAATTATATAACTTATAAAATATCATTTTTCCGATGAGATTATTTTTTGCGATGAGATTATTTTTTGTTCTTAGTATATACTAACTTACTAAGTTATATAACTTAGTTTAATTTTCTAACTTACGTAGTATATATATACTAAATTGTATATAGATATACTAATTTTCTTGAAATCCGGTTGTTCCCAAAACCTAACAATCCTCACCTTCAATCTCCATGATTCTTTGAGGGGAGTGATGTCTTTTTAAGTTTTTATCATAGTGAATGCCATAATATTTAGTGTTAGTACTAATAATAGTTGTGTAGAAACTGATAATTTAACCTGGGAATGTGACTCATTTATATAGGGCTTATAATAATGTAGCATATTCTGTATATTATTATTATGGAATGTATTTTTTGCTTGAAGGTGAATTATGAGTAAATATCTATATAATAATAATCATCTAATATTTCATACCTTATATGTTGAAGAAGTTGAAAACATGTCGTATAAATTTCATCTCCCGAATATTCTTTGCTGACAAACTTTTGAAGAGCCGAAGATTTTACTGAAGATTTCACAGCGTTATACCTAGTGTGATATATTTTCAGCCTTATTAATATTTTGTTTTAGGTTGTTTCCATTATTATAGCCTAAAATATAGAATAATATGGCTATAAAATAGAATATTAGCCTTTATTATTTTAATATGCCTATTATCCTCACGTTTGACTAAGATGTGAATTTAATATGTTGCTTAATTTTGTTTCCATTGTTTTAGGGTTGTATATTTTTGCTCATGTGTTTTGTATGGGCTGCATCTGTTAATTACTTATGGGTTCTACATTTTATTAAACAATCTGATATATATCTATATGGGCCCTTTATGAGTTAAGTTTTTGGTAAAAAGATACACGTCGTGGGATATGCCCCATATATTTTTGGCCGACTGTGAAATATTACTTGCTTTTAAAAAAAAATTTAATCTATATAATATATTAAAAGAGAGCCAATCAATGAGTGACAAATGTCATCACCACATTGATTTCCTCTCTTTTAGTATATTATATAGATAGATAGATATATATGTTAAATTGTAAAACATTCTAAAAAGAATACGTAACAAATAAAGAGGAACGGAAGTATTTTTATACGATAGCCGATAGGAAACGTTTAGTGGAACACTCGATTAGATCCCGTGCACGCACGGATTTTGATATTTTCTTCACTAAATATTTAACTGAATATCTCCCAAACTACTGCATAGTTATAACATTTTTAACATACTCGTTTCAATTTATTCATCTAATATGCATATTTGAAATGTTAATATAACAATTTGACAAAATATTGAGTGATATATTTTCCATTATTAATATAGCGATTTGACCAAAATATTACAAATTGAGAATAATTATTATTACGTCGTATCTATTATTTCCATAATTTATAAACTAACATTTGCTTCCATACATAAATAGTTATTAAAAAAGGTGGAAAATAAAAATAAAATAAAACAAATACTCTTTTTTGGAAAAGTTGTTTTTGGCGGGAACAAATCGCACCAGGAATTGACACGTGTCATTCCTGATGTCTCTTTTAGTATATAGTAATAGATTGTTAGAATATTTCCATTTTTAGAAACAGGTCAAGTATTAAGGGACGACCCGATAAGAAAAACAGGTCAAATATTCCGGGACGGAGGGAGTAGTAGGTAGGGTGGATATAGCATCAAATATTACTATATTTGGGCCCAACAAAGTTTAATACTATGGATCTGTTTTGGCGTTGAACACTAGTACAAAAAAGGGCATAGAGTACTGTTGAAATACACTTTACAGGACGCCTTAGAGGCGTTCTCCAACTCAGCGCACTATAAAGTTTATAAAACGGGTAAAAGAAGCGTTTTATATACCTAGACATAAAGTACAGTGATAAGAGATAAGCGTCCTCTATTCCCTTCCTAAAATCAGAAAATGAAGAAGGAATATAGAACGGTTAACGTACATAACCGTCTCTTATACTCTATAATAAAGCGCGCCTTCTGTACATAACCGTCCTCTATTCTTCCTATTAAATATTGACATACAAAACACCTTCCGTACATAGACGTACTATATACAAAAGAAGAATAGACGGGTTGCTTAGATAACCGTTCTCTGTTCTTCTTCTTCTTTTTTTTAAGAAAAGTAGTATTTTTTTAAATAACGAATTACCTAGTAGATGAAAATTTAAGACTAAAATTACGGATCCAGTAAAAGATTAAAGAAAAAAAATTCTCTAATTTCCAAATACAAACTGTTATTATTAACATTGCGTTACATTTCCCAAAAATGAATTAAGTCATTGATATTTTACGAAATATATCTATCTTACATTTACAACTTTCAGTACAAAATACCAAAATTACAAGGAAAAGAAGAAAAAAATAACACTTCTCGCCCATATTTGACTTCTTTCCTGCAACAATGAACAAAGGAAAAATTACATCAGACATCGCAAGGAGAAAAACAAAAATTAGAAACTAATGTTATTGAAATCGAAACCCACTAATTTTTTACCAGATTAACAACATGCAAACTATAATCAATATCAATCATGTCCACATTAGGTGGACTATTCATAATTTCATGAATATCATCACATATTCAGCAGAGTAATAAGAATAGATGAACAAAACAAAACTATCTAAATCATATATACTATTTACAACACTTGCTTATTTAGATCAGCGACTAAACACGGCTTATCATGGAATCGGTCCAATCATGGATCAATAACTGTTAATTCTAATCCTTCGTGCATGCTATACAACAATGCATTGATTCAATTGGATATGGAGTACTGCAATGGCTCATCGACTGTAAATGTTGGATGTGTTTTGCATAGGAGCAGTAAGAAGTAAATTTTTAACACCATCCTTGGTTATCAATTCAGTATACAAAATTCACCAAAATACGAACATAAAATTCATATGTAATAGCAGTGAAAAAAATTAACAATTAAATTCCCAAATTGCAGAACATGAGATACCGCAATTCTTAAAAACTAATAAGGGGTATCATTAAAATACTTAAGAGATACAAATGGAAAATAGAACAAAAATTCGAATTTTAGGGGTAAAAAGTACAAGCAATGATCCCACACATAATTACTCATACATGAAACAAAGAGATACCTGATGTTAATAATACACGCGGACGAGTATGAATGATGTTGATTTTTCCAAAGAAGGTTAAAGGAAGAGTGAGAAGGGATCAGTGCACGCACATTTGCTTCAAGAAGAATGAAAAATTCCATAGAGGGGATCAAACTGGAGGAGGCGGCTAGAGGGAAAGATGAGATGTAATTGTAAAGCTAGGTTTTTAATGTATATATCTTCTACTTTATTTTTTTTGACGGGATGTATCTTCTACTTAATACTCTGTATCTAGATGTAGAATATAATACGGTTATCGTTGTAACCGTTTTACATTTAGCAAAATATATTAAATTGTTTATTCAAATTTTTTATTTTTTTTGGATACAAGTATATAAAACAGTAAGGTAGTGAACCATTTTATATTCTTCCCCTCTCACAACAGTTGGGTAAGAAAGGCGTTCTATATAAATGTGCAAAACGCTTATCTAACTTGACCGTTCTCTATTCCGCGTTACGTATACCTATTTTTGTAGTAGTGGAATCTAGTTTGATTTGGGTCGAGTAGATTTGGGTCTAGTAATAGAATATTTGATTTAAAGTCGAGCCACCAGTTTTAATGTTATGAGCTTATTTTCCCAGGCTCGTTAAATTTTCAGCTCGAGCTGAACCGAGCTTGAGCTCAATATCCAAGGCTCGTTGAGCTTTAAGCTCCTGTCGAGCCTAAGGTTAGAAGTATCGAGCACGAGTCAAGCTGCCTAAGTCCGGTCTTGGCTTGGCTCATTAACACCGCTAGTTACAATCTCCCTAACATTTTTGTATTTATAGACAACTTAATAATAAGTGTGCTTGTTATTATTTGTATCAAAGGTACTCTATTGTACATTGTAATTATAAAATATGCAAATTTACATTTATGAGTAGTGAACATAGAATAATTAAGTAATTATAACCTTTTAAGTAATTAAAAAGTAAAGAAAAGTGAGGTTAATAAAATTGGATTATCAATTCAATATTTCATTTTGGATAAAATTGGAAAAATAAGTTATTAATTTAAGTAAAAATAAACAAATACATAAATTTGAGTAATTAAAAAAGTTCAAGTTAAAATTAAGTGGGGTCGGATATAAGTCGGGATAAAACCAAGTCGGTTAATGCTAGGTCGGTTAGATAATAATTCATGTCAAACCAAATCGGGTCAACTCGGTGTCGGTTAAATAACATTTCGGGTTAAATCAGATACTTACCGGGTCAAATCGGTGTCCGGTGGAGTTCTAGTCGGGTTAAGCCGATATTGGGTGGAGTTTGGGTGGAATCCAACCAGTGACAAGTAGAATTCGGATCAGATCAAACTAGTTACGGGTGGAGTTCAGATCGGGTGAAACAGGTATCGGGTAGAGTCAAGTCGGTTACAAATCAGGTTCGAGTCCTGGATTTTCCGAGTCAAACTGTTAGGTTAGAGTTCGAAACAGGTGGTTTTTTCGAATCAGGTCGGCTTCTGACAATTCTAACAGTTACTAGGATAGATAAAAGTAACAAAACCATTCCAGTTACAAAAATAACCCCCGTCCTTGATTAGAATTTTTAGCGTCCCTCTTGTTTTTGCGAGTCCTTGGCGCATGTTTTAAGACCAACGGCAACTTTTGTGTAAGACTACCTAACCAAAAAGACCACTTTGATTGTTTAACTAATTGGTTGCATTGCTTAACTAATTGATTTCAATGCTTAACTAATTAGTTTCAGTGCATAACTAATTGATTTTATTGTTTAACTAATTAGATTCATTAAACTTATATGACACCAATGTGATCTTTTGTGTAAAGTTTGTAAAAGACCAATGAATCGAAAATAGGCTAAGAAAAACATTCACCGGCCACCTGCGATAAATTCAGTGCACCCCAATGTATATATGATCATATGATTGGAAAAGAAGAGTACTCAGCTACACCGCTGTAGCCGCCAACAACTAGCTCACTGCTAACCAAAATTATACTTGCTTTCACATCTTTTGTGTTACAATCCGTTGCCATAAGGCAATACTGTACAGTGTTAGCTGATCCTCTCTTATACTTTCAGCATATGTATGGAATGTCGAAATCTTAGGATATTTTGACAATCATATTAGAAAGGGAGAACAGCAAAATTTACATGCAACTTTCATAAAACTACAATGATGACCTGGGATGAATAAATATACATTAATTTACATTCACTAGGCACATATTCAAAATGTACTCCATGAACCATTCGTCGTTCTTTATAAACGAGATATGAAACATCCAAAGCAGACAAGCAGACACTCTTACAAAATCTTGATCGTGAAATTCAATCATTCAATATCCTAGGAAAGAAAATTTCGAGATTATCGGACAAAATAAAGAAATATTGTTCAGAAGTAGAGAACTATGTACATAATAGAAAACAAGATAAATTTACTTCTTTCTTTATTAACTGCAACACATGAGTTATGCACTACTTAACCATTTATGTTTTTCCTTTTGTAAAAAACGCAATAGATTATGAAAGGATAGTGTGTGAGAAATAAAAACTCATGTTGCAGTTGATAAAGAAAAGAGGAAACGTAATTCAAGGGATGCAACTCCAAGCCAATAAACAAAACCAAGTATCTCTATCCATGATGTCCTAGGAAAAAAAACTAATACTCCCTCCATTCCGCAAAGAACTAAGTAATCACTAGCAAGAGAACTAAGTAATCACTAGCAAAGAACTAAGTAATCACTAGCAAAGAACTAAGTAATCACTAGCAAGAGAAGAGAGTAAAAAATTGGTCCAGATGATATTTTACTTTACTTTTAGGATATAGGGCATAGTTTACTATATTTCAAAGATGAGAGGGAGCACAGAAGATAGTGTGTGGGCCAAGTATGATTAAACTATTAGATATCCTTCAGGGTTTACTTTATAAAACGGATGAACAAAGAGAGTGAGGAGTTCTTTGTGGAATAACAGAATAATAGTTTGGACTACAAAGTTGGAGAATGGAATTGGAAAGGGAGGAATTGAAAAGGAAAGATTTTCCTCAGCCAAGGTAAAATTTAGCTTGTCACGGAGAGGAGAACGAAACCATTTCCTAAAATAATGCTAATTTTTTTAAAAAAAATCTCTAATATGCATCCCTATTTTATAAGGGAACTCCTGAGGTTATTATTGTAAATGATTTTTTGGTGTCCCCCCTGTGGAATAGTTCCCTTATAAAAAGGCATGAAGGAAAAATTAATAAACCAATACTTAATCGCAATCGGCAAAAAGTCAAAAAAATAAATAAAGTACATTTAAAAATTAATAAAGTACATGTAAAAATTAATAAAGTACATTGGGAAGGCGAAAATAGTAGATGTGGAGATTTTCAATGTATTTTATTTATTTATTTTGTGGTCACAAATGAGGGTAATATGAGAAATATTTTATGTTCAAATAAGGAAATAATACTATAATTATGGGACGCCCGATTTGGGATACAAAACTATAATTTTGGGACAGAGGGAGTATTAAATACTTCTTCCGATCTTTTTTAGATGACACAGTTTGACTTTTGACACTGTTCATATAATAAATTTGACTATCAATTGTGATTTATAATTTACCTTAACTATCAAGTGTGATTTATACTTAACATAAAATATATTCATGTGGGGTCTTGTTATAATCATCTCATTGTATAGATTTATAATATCAACTTTTTATAATTTTTACCCGTTAATAATAAAATATACTTCATTAATGATTGAAATATTGCATTAGTAACGTGATAAAAAAAATCCTGTCATCTAAAAAAGAACCAATAAAGTATTAATCTGTAATCAATTATAAAATTAATATGAACCAAAATTTGGAAGAGTTATTGCAAAATCAATTGAAAATTTCCTACTATATAATTATATTTGTAAAAAAAAATTAATTATTTTCCGTTCACGTAAGTTATTTTTTCCTTACAACTAGAGTACTTTATTATGCCACATTTTGATAGTGTCACGAGTGAATCATAATTTAATTTAGTTTTTAAACAAAATTCAATCAAACAAACATAATAAAAGCACATCCCCAGTTATTTTGATGTCTACTTTTTCTTTAGATAAACTTTGCCAATAATTTTTTCTATATTATATAACTTCGCAAGCATCGTGTGCATATAAACCTAGTAAGAACAAAAAGCAATTTCCTCCACGTCCATCCATGACTCATGTATTGGACCTGTTGGACTGAATGCCACTGAATGCCTGAGGCAGTTCTAAGCGCTTTTAGGCTAAACAAATAAAGGTAGAAGCGGTAACACCCCAGCTCCGAACTTTATTTGGATGGTATTCTTGAAAACACCAACTCTAACACGTATTGAGGATCTTTTAGCCGTTTAGTAGTTGAACAGGAAAAAGATTCAGGAATATAGACCCCCCCTCCCTCATTTCCTCTGTTCCCACCCAACATCTAAAGAAGGGAAAACTGATCTGTTACTATCACTCTCCCCTCCCCCTCTATTCCGAATTCCCTCACCCAAACACAACTTGTTCCTATAAACTGGGCTGAAAGATAAGTAGGTGAAAATGATTGTCATCAAAAGAAAAGAATAAAAAAGGACTCACAAAGTTAAAGAGCATTGTCCATCACGCTTAAAGTGATTTGACTTGCCACATGATTAAACACAAGTTTTGGGTCACTTCTTAGGCACATAGCGAGGGTCAACAACAATATGAGGCGGATCAGCAGAGTTTCTCAAAAGAGGACGCCTAGAAGCGGCATAAGACTCCTCATCACTGTCATAGTATCTATCCGTATGCGGGCCCAGAGTTTTCAGCACCATAGCCAACAGAAATGACAGTCCCTGGAAATAATGTTTATTGTCAGTAATTGACAGGAAGAAAACAACAATACAAATGCCTATAAAGTATGATTCAGTTCTAAAGACAAGAGGGGGGGGGGGGTATGAATAAATGAACAGCAGCGATAACTAGTAGGACAATTTCTACAAACTAAAATCAGTCGAATAAACTGGAAATACATGAAACTAAAGGATTTGTTTTTAATATTTTAGGGGATGTTTGGTTGGGCACTTTGGAATGGGTTGGAATGGAGTTAGAATCCATTCCATCCATTTTATTGTTTGGTTGGATTGTTTTAGTATGGAATCTCATACCTAAGGGGTTCTAATTCCACCCCATCCCCATGGAATCCCATACCCACCTCTCACCCTAAGTTTCATAATCCATTCCACCAAGTTACAAACCCTAACTTACAAAAGAGATGAGAAAGAAGGGGCTGCCAAGTTGAACATCGTCCACCCGCCCCACACCATCCCGTCACCGGAAATTATCCATCTTCTCCGACGTACCTCATCGTACATCAGTAACCACCAATTTCGTATCTTCAAAGTGTAATTGGGAACTTATGAAGCTAGAACAATGAAGGTTTGCTAAAGATCTCCGATTAATTTTGCTATGAACAAATTAACAGCAGCGATAACTAGTAGGACAATTTCTACAAACTAAAATCAGTCGAATAAACTGGAAATACATGAAACTAAAGGATTTGTTTTTAATATCTTAGGGGGTGCTTGGTTGGGCACTTTGGAATGGGTTGGAATGGATTCTAACTCCATTCCATCCATTTTAACAAATGAACAACAGCGATAACTAGTAGGACAATTTCATACCACCAATTTCGAATCTTCAAAGTGTAATTGGGAACTTATGAAGCTAGAACAATGAAGGTTTGCTAAAGATCTCCGATTAATTTTGCTATGAACAAATTAACAGCAGGGATAACTAGTAGGACAATTTCTACAAACTAAAATCAGTCGAATAAACTGGAAATACATGAAACTAAAGGATTTGTTTTTAATATTTTAAGGGGTGTTTGGTTGGGCACTTTGGAATGGGGGGGGGGGGGGGGGGGGGGGGGGGGTTGGCTATGAACAACTGAACAGCAGCAATAACTAGTAGGACAATTTCTACAAACTAAAATCATTCGAATAAACTGGAAATACATGAAACTAAAGGATTTGTTTTTAATATTTTAGGGGGTGTTTGGTTGGGCACTTTGGAATGGGTTGGAATGGAGTTAGAATCCTTTCCATCCATTTTATTGTTTGGTTGGATTATTTTAGTATGGAATCTCATACCCAAGGGGTTCTAATTCCACCCCATCCCCATGGAATCCCATACCCACCTCTCACCCTAAGTTTCATAATCCATTCCACCAAATTACAAACCCTAACTTACAAAAGAGATGAGAAAGAAGGGGCTGCCAAGTTGAACATCTTCCACCCGCCCCACACCGTCCCGTCACCGGAAATTATCCATCTTCTCCGACGTACCTCATCGTACATCAGTAACCACCAATTTTGAATCTTCAAAGTGTAATTGGGAACTTATGAAGCTAAAACAATGAAGGTTTGCTTAAGATCTCCGATTAATTTTGCTAAAGTGGGGCTTGATTTTTCTTTCCAAAAATGACTAGCTATTATGTCAAAGTTGAAGGAAAAGTAACTTATTTGGCAAGAGTATATTTTTATTCTTGAAATAGAATGTAAAAAGTGGAATGCTTGATATTTGGGGATTTCTGGATATCTTTCCCCGCTTAACTAGTTTTATTTGGGAGAAATCAGATGATATTGGTAATGTTATGATCTTTCAAATATATTGATCGAATTGGTGTATTTTGATTTTTTAATTTTTATTTGGGGGGGCTATGAACAACTGAACAGCAGCGATAACTAGTAGGACAATTTCTACAAACTAAAATCAGTCGAATAAACTGGAAATACATGAAACTAAAGGATTTGTTTTTAATATTTTAGGGGGTGTTTGGTTGGGCACTTTGGAATGGGTTGGAATGGAGTTAGAATCCATTCCATCCATTTTATTGTTTGGTTGGATTGTTTTAGTATGGAATCTCATACCCAAGGGGTTCTAATTCCACCCCATCCCCATGGAATCCCATACCCACCTCTCACCCTAAGTTTCATAATCCATTCCACCAAGTTACAAACCCTAACTTACAAAAGAGATGAAAAAGAAGGGGCTGCCAAGTTGAACATCGTCCACCCGCCCCACTCCGTTCCGTCACCGGAAATTATCCATCTTCTCCGACGTACCTCATCCGTACATAAGTAACCACCTATTTTGAATCTTCAAAGTGTAATTGGGAACTTATGAAACTAGAACAATGAAGGTTTGCTTAAGATCTCAGATTAATTTTGCTAAAGTGGGGCTTGATTTTTCTTTCCAAAAATGACTAGCTATTATGTCAAAGTTGAAGGAAGAGTAACTTATTTGGCAAGAGTATATTTTTATTCTTGAAATAGATTGTAAAAGGTGGAATGCTTGATATTTGGGGATTTCTGGATATCTTTCCCCGCTTAACTAGTTTTATTTGGGAGAAATCAGATGATATTGGTAATGTTATGATCTTTCAAATATATTGATCGAATTGGTGTATTTTGATTTTTTAATTTTTATGGGACTTTTGGTTAGTTTTTGTTTCAGTTTGATACTTTGTTTACCTTTATTGCAATTGAAAAACACAAATTAAGTTAAATAAGTTATCTATTCCAATGTAAATTGAACCAAACATCAATACATAATACATAATACATACCAAAGTTGAACCAAACAATTTTAAAATGGTATGGGGTTTTGAATCCATACCTCCTCGGAATGGAGATCCATATATACCAATCCATTCCATCTAAGTGAACCAAACGACCCCTTAGTGTACACAAGGAGTGCAAGGGATTAATATGTTGATACACATATTTAACACTCTTGCATTTTCATTTCACTATCTATGAAAAACAACTAATAAAGATATACATGATGCATATTTTGGTTTCAAGACAAAATTGTAACAATCTCCTCTTCCTTCCCTAATATTGTCACAATAGATTGAGCACAGTATGGCACGGTCCGAGTATTTTGACACCGGATTGTGAGGCGAGCTTTTGCCTATCGCGCGGCAAGGGCACAAGCCTTGTACGGAAAGGAGTACCTAAAGCACGACACACGGGGCACGAACAAGTGTTTGATTGGTTCAGAACGGGCACTCTTGCCTATTGGCGCTTGTGTGTGCAGACACACGCGAAGCCGACGACGATAATGTATCCGTTTAGGGAGACTTTGCCGAGTCTGGGGAGCATTAGAACAAGCGCTAGCACAATATCTATTAAGGCATACAACAACGCAGTTATAAAGCAAGACAACTTTTATGTTGAATAAGCTAAAAATTACTGTTGTTGAACACTGGGTTGACATGACAGTAACATAATAATTATATCCGAAACCTAGAAAACTATAGAAAAGTTCTGGAAAGCCTTAGATAAGCAAATACAAATAAAGCACAATGGCATGGAAGTAATACTTAATTATAACGCCTAAAGAAGCTAGGGCATGTCCTCAGTGATGGATTTGGAGCTAGCGGTGATCGGTTTTTCCCTCTCAATTCGTATTGTACCCCTTTTACGGCCTTACCCAGCTTGTTCCGCTTGTTGCGTGAGCCTCTTAGAAGGCAATGGGGTAATGATAAGGATAATGATAATGATGAATTCGTTTTGTACCCAACCTAAACTAAAATGGTCAAAGGGAATTCCCTTCACCAACACTCATACTCTCCTTTCCAGCCCCAACGTTTGTTAGAAAAAAAGGTAAGGGAAAAAATTTACAAGTGAACGAACTACCTCCCTTTTAAACCACTTGCAGTTTATTCATGAGAGAGAAAAGTTAAGTCCCTACCAATGGGAACGAAAACAGATGGCATGACAAATTTGCCAAGACTAGGATCTACGAAGCCCGGGTATGGCTCCCAGGTACCGTATCCCGTACCCGGTACGGGTACGGGTACGGCGTACCCGAGGCGAATCTGAAATATGGGTACGCGTGTTGGAATTGGGTACGGTTGGATTCGTTTTTGGGGACGGGTGGTTACGTATTTGGGGGTTGAATTCGCGTTTTCAGAGGTTTATGGTGGTTGGGAAGCCCAAATTTATTAATTAGGTTTTTTTTTTCAAAATCACAAATTCTCTCACCTGCGTTGCGTCATTGGTCACTGGTGAGTGGTTGCTGGTCGTCGCCCACTCGCCGCCGGCCATTTCCTTGTCTCACCGGTCGCCAGTTCTTCCTCTGGTTCTTCGATGAAGCTTCGACTCTTCTTGTCTCCCTCGCCGCCGTCGTCTCTGGTCTTCGCCGCCGCCGGTTCTACTCTTCTTTCTCTGGTTTCTCTGGTCTCCTTGTCTCCCTCGCCGCCGTCTCTCCGTGTCTCCCTCGCCGCCGGCGACTCGGTAAGACACCCTTGTTCTCTGTTATTTTTGTCCTGTTTTTTTTTCTCTATTTGTTTTGTGTTTTGATTTTTGAATGACTGATTTATTTTTGTTCTTTATTTGTTCGTTATTTATTGTCCGAATGTTTGTCTAGTTTCTGTTTATTTTTGTTCTTTATGTTTTTTTGAATGTTTTTATTTTTGTAACTTTTATTTTCGTTTTTAAATAATTAAATGTTGTTTGGTTTTGTGATTTAGGTAACTTAATGTTTAAAATCTTAATTAATTAGTTAAAAGTTAACTTGAGTGTTGAAATGTTGAATGGTTGAATGGTTGTTTTGAATGAATTTGTTTATTTTTCATTTGATTAGGACCAATATGGATTCATCCCAATCTCAACAACAAAGTACTAATATTGGTAGTAGCATGGGTAGTGGGTCAAATGGTGCGGAATCATTGCCTAATGAGGGTTCTCCTTTATTGTGGAGGTTTGTAACAAGAATTGAAAAACAAGGGGCGGTTGGTGGAACATGGAAATATCGATGTAAGTTTTGTAATGAAATCCGAACATCTAGTTATTCAAGAGTTAGGGCCCATTTGCTTCAATTTAAGGGTCAAGGCATTGCATGTTGTAAGAAAGTGTCTCGTGTTGATAAACTGGAAATGCAAAAACTTGATGATGAATTTGAGAATATGAAACTTGATTCGGGCCCTAGAGAAGTTCCTTTGCCGGTGAATCTCTATCTCATTTGGACTCCGATGCTATATTCAAGAAAATGAAGTCTGAAAAATCACCAATTACTAGATATTTTGGTATTGAAACTAGGGATCAATTGGATCAAGAAATTGCAAAGTTGTTTTAAACAGGAGGGTTGTGATACGGTTATGGATGAAAGTGATAGTCTTATGCTAGCAATTGGAACCAAAACTGATTTGGGTTCAATGGCTCATTTTGTGTGCATGGTGACTTGGATTGAGTGAGCTCGTTATATGGTCCTTATTATCAAGGTGGTACGTTAATCAAACTGGTCCGTTTAATCACATTGGTCCGCTTGTTTAAACAGATTGTACGCACTTATTATTTTTAATTGCTTTGGTTAAAGTCGGTTTAATAAAGGGATATTTGTTTAAATCCCCAATTTAAATTCAGTCATTACTTAGCTTTGATTATTGTTGTTTGTAAGGAGAGCTTTAAGCCTTTGTAACCTCCAATTTAGTGACTGAATTAGGAGGCTTTAGAGCTTGTAACTACCAGTTTTAAAGGCTCTTAAATGGCTCTTAATTAGCCGTTTAAAGCTCTTGTAGCTGTTGGTTTTTGGCTATTTATAGTCAGCTTCTGGATTGGAATAAACAACCCAACTGGATGATTAAAACACTTGTTTGTTACATTTCGAATTATAGTTTATAATTCAGCCTTTTTCTTTGTTTTGGACGCGTTTCCTATTCAAAGAACTGATTGTGAGTCAATAGGTCTTGTCTTGCATTCACGATCAACGAGTTAAAGGTCTAGCTTGTTAATCAACTATCCTTGTTTATACAACGAGTTTTTAAACTCGTATCATTAGTGGTATTAGAGCTGCTGTTCGTGTGATCCGCCGAAAAAAAAAAAAAAAAAAAAAAAAAAAAAAAAAAAGAGCTGCTGTTCGTAATTCTTACAAACTGAAATATGGATTTTGATGATCCTGACTTTCTACGACATCTCCAAGAAGCCTTGAAGAACGTTAGAGATGGGGGGTATCGTAGGCCTCCTAGGCGTGATCTACGGGCTATGGATGAATTCAAAGTCACCGAACTTCCTGAATTTGTTGGTGGAACAGATCCGGAAGCCTATTTGGAGTGGGAGCGCAAAATAGAGAGAATGTTCGATTTCAAGGACATTGATGATGAGAAGCGTTGCAAATATGCCATATTGAAGCTAGGACGAGGGGCTTCATTGTGGTTCGAGGGACTGAAATCCAAGAGAATACGTGAAGGGAAGGAGAAAATTACCTCTTAGGAGTCTTTGAAACGTAAGCTACGTAAAAGGTATGTGGCAACAACTCATAGAATAACAACTTATCGTAAAATTGCCGAATTGAGGCAAGGAAAAATGAGTGTGGCTGAATATATTGATGAGTTTGAAAAGTTGTCCTTAATGGGAGAAATTGAGGAAATTGAGGAACAAAAACTGTCCAGATTTTTAAGGGGTCTAAATTATAATATTGCCAATACCGTAGACCTTTATCCATATTCTGATTTTGACACTCTTTGTGGACTTTGTTTAAAATTGGAAAATCAAGGGAAGGCAAAATATGGGGGAGGGTCTAGTGTGGATGGTAAAGCCAAGTCTTGGGCTAAATCCGAACCTAGCTTGAAACCAAACACATCACCTAGTACCGTAGGTTCAAGTAATTCTACGGCTGCCCCTAAACTATCTAATCCAACCAAAGAAACAAGTCTGTCCAATGGTGCGTTGTTTTAAGTGTCAAGGGTTTGGGCATTATCAAAATGCGTGTCCAAATAAACGAGTAGTGACCTTGAGAGAAGCTGTTGAATGTCGTGAGGAGTTGTTTGAAGAGGAAAAGAGGTTGGGGGACGTATTTGTGTTTGATGAGAGTGGTGATGAGGAGGAAGAGGAAGGGTATGAGGCTCCAATTTATGACACAAATCTGGTTTTTAGAGCGCTACAAACTCAAATTTCACCTACTGATCTAGACCAACGAGATCAGTTGTTTCATACTAAATGTCTAGTGAAAGATAAGTGGTGTAGTGTAATTGTTGATGGGGGGAGTTGTACCAATGCTGCTTCTAGTGAAATGGTGTCAAAATTAGGCTTAATCACTACTGCCCATCCTAGGCCATACGCACTCCATTGGCTTGATGATGGTAATAGTGTAAAAGTGTCGAAGCAAGTAAGGGTTGGTTTGGCTATGGGTTCGTATGTGGATGAAGTTCTTTGTGATGTTATTCCTATGGATGCTTGTCATATTTTGTTGGGTCGTCCTTGGCAGTTTGATAGGGACGTGATTCATAAAGGGAGAAGCAATGAGTATGAATTGAGAGACAAAGGCAAGAAAATTGTGCTAAAGCCTATGTCATCTCAAGCGGTTCGATCCATGAGTGTGAAACAAAAGAAAAGGCCGAATCTCACCATGTTGGCTAGTGAACGAGAAATTGAGCAAGCTCTTGATCATGGAGAGTTGGTGTATTTGCTCGTGGCTAAGGAGAGTCCAATTGAAGGCCAAAATTGGAAAGAAGGCAGTCCCATTGCCGAATTGCTGTTTGAGTTCAAGGATGTATTTCCGGATGAATTACCACCAGGTTTGCCCCCTATTCGTGGTATTGAACATCAAATTGATCTTATTCCAGGAACTTCTTTGCCTAATAAGGCTGCCTATCGTTGCAATCCGGAGGAAACAAAGGAATGACAAAAGCAAATTGATGAACTTGTGAATCGAGGCTATGTTAGAGAAAGCTTGAGTCCATGTGCTGTTCCGGTGTTGCTTGTGCCTAAGAAAGATGGAACATGGCAAATGTGTGTTGATAGTAGGGCTGTGAATAACATTACCATCAAGTATCGTTTTCCAATTCCGAGACTTGATGATATGTTAGATGAGCTCCATGGTTCGAAGTTGTTCTCAAAAATTGATTTGCGAAGTGGTTATCATCAGCTTCGGATGCGTGAAGGAGATGAGTGGAAAACGGCTTTCAAGACAAAACATGGTTTGTATGAGTGGACCGTCATGCCATTTGGTCTCACTAATGCTCCTAGTACGTTTATGAGGCTAATGAACGAAGTGCTTAAATCATTTTTGGGCAGATTCGTTGTGGTATATCTTGATGACATCTTGGTGTATAGTAGGAACGAAAAGGAGCATCTGATTCATTTGAGGGATGTTTTTGAAACACTTAGAGCTCAAAGACTCTATGGGAAGCTAGAGAAGTGTTCATTCCTTGTTGACAATGTTGTATTCTTGGGCTATGTGGTTTCAAAAGATGGAGTGTCCGTGGATCAGTCCAAGATCGAGGCTATCAAATCGTGGCCTAATCCTAAAACTATAAGTGAGGTGCGTTCATTTCATGGTCTTGCTTCATCTTATAGACGTTTCATTCGTGATTTCAGTACTATTACTAGTCCTATCACTAGTTGCTTGAAGAAAGGTGCTTTTGTATGGGGAGAGGACGCTCAAAAGGCGTTTGATGTGATTAAAGAGCGTTTGTGTGCTGCTCCTATTTTGGCGCTGCCAGATTTCTCTCAACCTTTTGAGGTCGAGTGTGATGCTAGTGGAGTGGGAATTGGTGCTGTTTTGATCCAAGGTAAGCGTCCCATAGCTTATTTTTCGGAAATGTTAGGGGGTGCTCGTTTGAATTATTGCACTTATGATAAAGAGTTCTATGCCATTGTTAGAGCTTTGGATCATTGGAGTCATTATTTGCGTTCTAGCCACTTTGTTTTGCATTCTGATCATGAATCTTTGAAGTATATTAATGGGCAACAAAAATTGAGCCCAAGGCATGCTAAATGGGTTGAGTTCTTGCAATCCTTTCATTTTTCTTCGAAATACAAAGATGGTAAAAGCAATGTGGTGGCTGATGCATTATCACGAAGGTACACTTTGCTTTTTACACTTGATGTTCGTTTGTTGGGGTTTGAGACCTTAAAAGATTATTATCATGATGATGGTGATTTTGGAGTTGCATTCGAGAAATGTGCAGTTGGTGCTTATGGGGAGTACATGTTGCAAGATGGGTTTCTTTTCAAAGGTAATCGCTTTTGTATTCCTAAGCATTCAATTCGTGAGTTACTGGTGCGTGAGGCTCATGGTGGAGGATTGGCTGGTCACTTTGGCATAGCCAAGACCTTGGAAATCTTGAGAGAACATTTCTTTTGGCCTAAAATGTTAGGTGATGTAACGAACATTGTGAATAAATGTGTGACTTGTCATATGGCCAAGAGTTCTTTCAAACCCGGTTTAAACTCACCTTTGCCGGTTCCAGTTCGCCCTTGGGAAGATGTATCCATGGATTTTATAGTGGCTTTGCCTCGTACTCAAAGAGGTAAGGATGCTATTATGGTCGTGGTGGATAGATTTTCAAAAATGGCTCACTTCGTTGCTTGTCACAAAACGGATGATGCTTGTAATGTGGCTGATTTGTATTATAAGGAGATTGTTCGTTTGCATGGAATTCCAAAGACTATTGTTTCTGATCGAGATTCCAAGTTCTTGAGTTACTTTTGGAATACATTGTGGAGAAAGGTGGGAACCAAGTTGTTGTTTAGCACTTCACATCACCCTCAAACTGATGGGCAAACAGAGGTGACAAATCGAACCTTGGGAACGCTGTTGAGAGGGTTGGTAAGTAAAACGCAAAAGGATTGGGATGTCAAGCTTGCTCACGCTGAATTTGCTTATAATCGGTCTCCTACTTATGCTACTGGTCATTCTCCATTTGAGGTAGTATATGGGATTAATCCATACTTGCCCTTGGATTTAATTCCATTACCAAAAGATGAGTTGGTTCACAAGGATGCCGATGCTAAGTTAAAGGCTATGATGAAACTGCATCAACAAGTTCGTGAGCGAATTGAAGCTATTAATGCCTCTTATAAACAGAAATCAAATAAGAATCGCAAACCGAGGTTGTTTGAAGAAGGTGATTTGGTTTGGGTTCATTTAAGGAAAGAGCGTTTTCCAAGCAAACGCAAGAACAAGCTTATGCCTAGGGCTGAAGGTCCTTACAAGGTGGTTGCACGTGTGAATGATAATGCTTACAAGATTGAGCTTCCGGGAGACTATGGTGTCCATGCTACTTTCAATGTAGGTGATCTTTCAACTACCCACTAATGATACGAGTTTAAAAACTCGTTGTATAAACAAGGAAAGTTGATTAACAAGCTAGACCTTTAACTCGTTGATCGTGAATGCAAGACAAGACCTATTGACTCACAATCAGTTCTTTGAATAGGAAACGCGTCCAAAACAAAGAAAAAGGCTGAATTATAAACTATAATTCGAAATGTAACAAACAAGTGTTTTAATCATCCAGTTGGGTTGTTTATTCCAATCCAGAAGCGAACTATAAATAGCCAAAAACCAACAGCTACAAGAGCTTTAAACGGCTAATTAAGAGCCATTTAAGAGCCTTTAAAACTGGCAGTTACAAGCTCTAAAGCCTCCTAATTCAGTCACTAAATTGGAGGTTACAAAGGCTTAAAACTCTCCTTACAAACAGCAATAATCAAAGCTAAGTAATGACTGAATTTAAATTGGGGATTTAAACAAATATCCCTTTATTAAACCGACTTTAACCAAAGCAATTAAAAATAATAAGTGCGTACAATCTGTTTAAACAAGCGGACCAATGTGATTAAACGGACCAGTTTGATTAACGTACCACCTTGATAATAAGGACCATATAACGAGCTCACTCAATCCAAGTCACCATGCACACAAAATGAGCCATTGAACCCAAATCAGTTTTGGTTCCAATTGCTAGCATAAGACTATCACTTTCATCCATAACCGTATCAGGTTGCCATTTAATCTTGCTAGGAATCCACACTATATGAGGTCCTTTACTTTTGCTGCCACTCATAATATAGCAGGTTACAAACCTCCTGGTTACAATAAGCTTAGAACTACATTACTTGTGCAAGAAAAAGCTAATGTAGAGAGGCTAATGATTCCACTAAAGTCAACTTGGAGAGAAAAAGGGGTGACAATTGTGACTGATGAATGGAGTGATCCAACAAGAAAACCTCTCATTAATTTCATGGCTACTTCTGGTAATGGTCCAATCTTTCTTAAAGCTATGAATTGTTTTGGTGAAATAAAAGATAAATATTTCATTGTTAATCTCATGAAAGAAGTCATTCAAGAAGTGGGTCATCAAAATGTAGTGCAAGTCATAACTGATAATGCATCAAATTGCAAACGGGCTGGAGAGCTAATTGAGAGTGAGTTTCCTTAGATTTATTGGACACCATGTGTTGTTCATACCCTTAATCTTGCTTTGAAGAATATTCGTGTTGCAAGGAATGTGAATAACAATTCTGAAACTTATGAAGAATGTAGTTGGATCACTGATATCCATGGGGATGCCATGGTAATTAAAAATTTCATCATGAACCACAACATGAGATTGGCTATCTTCCAAAAGTTTTCTCCTCTTAAATTGTTTTCCGTGGCCGATACTCGCTTTGCCTCCATTATTGTGATGCTTAAGAGATTTAAGCTTATTAAACGAGGTCTTCAAGCCATGGTTATAAGTGATGAGTGGACTTCTTATAGAGAAGAAGACATGGGGAAGGCAAACTTTGTGAAAGAGAAGATTGTGAATGATGATTGGTGGGACAAACTAGCTTACATTGTTGATTTCACAAAGCCTATCTATGACATGATTAGGCTTTGTGACACCGATAAACCATGCCTTCACTTAGTGTATGAGATGTGGGATTCTATGATTGAACAAGTGAAGCTTGAGATTTACAAAAAAAGAAGGTCGTCCTAATTCGGAGTTTAGTTCCTTTTATCATGTGGTTTATGAAATCTTGGTAGCTCGTTGGGCAAAAAGCAACACTCCTCTCCATTGTCTAGCTCACTCCTTGAACCCGAGGTATATATTCTATTATTATTTGACATTTTCTTTATCTTATTATACTTATACACAAATCTATGACTCTTTTTTTTTAAATATTGAAGGTTCTATAGTGATGAATGGCTACTTGGTGATCCATCTAGAGTTGCTCCTCAATAAGATGGTGAAATATCTCGAGAGAGAATGAAGTGCTTTCGTAGATTATTTGCACTTAATGATGATGTTGGTAAAGTGATGGATGAATATGCTCTATTCTCTATGAAGAGTGGACCTTTTGAGGATTTAACTTTATCTCAAGGATGTTGGTGGGCAAACTTTGGAGCTCAAACTCCTCTCCTCCAATCTTTGGCATTTAAAGTGCTTGGGCAACCTACTTCATCATCTTGTAGTGAACGATTGGAGTACATATGCCTTCATTCACTCACTTAGGAGGAACAAGCTAAATCCAAGTCGTGCCCAAGATTTGGTTTACATTCACAACAATCTTCGCCTTTTATCAAGGATTCCGAAGAATATTGGGAGCTTTATACAAAGATGTGGGATGTTGGTGGAGATGCATTTGATTCCTTAGAGGATGTTGGGATTCTAGAGTTTGCGGAACTCTCACTAGATGAGCCGAATTTAGAAAATGAGTTGCTCGTTGAAGATTGATGTGCTTTGTCTAAGCTTTATCTACTATAAGACATTAAATTTAGTTATTGTGTTTTTGGTATTTTGAACTTTGAACTATTTATGTATGGATGTTTAATTTAGCTAAATTCTTGTTTTTAATTTTTTTTCCGAATCCACGCCGTACCCGTTTTCACAATTTTGATTTTGCCGTTTTCCGTCCCCGTACCCATCCCTGTACCCGTACCTGTTTCCATGCAACTTAGACTATGATAGGTAATGGGTTCCATGTGAATGAAGGTGATTCTTGTGTTTACTCTAAGCATGATTCTGATGGTTGTGTGATTATTTGTCTTTATGTGGGTGATATGTTAATTTTTGGGACTAACTTGGATCGAGTAAATGAGACAAAAACTTTTCTAAGTTCTAAGTTTGAAATGAAAGATATGGGTGAGGCAGATGTGATTTTAGGAGTGAAAATCAAGAGAACTCCAAATGGCATTTGTCTTAGCCAAACTCACTATGTTGAAAAATTACTTAAAAAGTTTAACTCATTTGACGTCAATCCAGTTAGGACTCCTTATGATCCAAGCATTCACTTAAAGAAAAATAATGGTGATCCTGTTAGTCAACCTGAATATGCTAAGATTATTGGTAGTGTTATGTTTCTAATGAGCTACACTAGACCTGACATTGCTTACTCTGTGAGTAGATTGAGCAGGTACACTCATAACCCAAGTCATGAACATTGGGATGCTTTAAAGAGATTGCTTAGGTACCTTAAGGGTACCATGGATTGGAGTTTGCACTACTCCAAGTTTCCAGGAGTTTTGGAAGGCTATTGTGATGCCAACTGGGTTTCTGGCAATGATGAAATCAACTCTACCTGTGGTTATGTCTTCACCCTAGGGGGTGGAGCTGTGTCTTGGAAATCTTGTAAACAATCTTGTACTGCTATGTCTACTATGGAATCTGAGTTTATTGCTCTTGAATTGGCAGGTCATGAGGCAGAATGGTTGAGAAACGTGCTTGCAGATATTCCGCTATGGGGGAAGCCAGCTCCTTCAGTGGTACTTCATTGTGATTCGCAAGCGGCTATTGCTGTGGCAAACAACCATGCCTACAATGGGAAGAAAAGGCACATTCGTTTGAGGCAGAAGGCCGTCAAAGAATTGTTGTCAAGTGGGGTGATATCACTAGCCTATGTAAAGTCTGAAATGAACATTACGGATCCGTTAACGGAAGGCATGTGTAGAAAACTAGTTTAGTAAACATCGGAAGAGATGGGCTTGAAACCCATTGAATGAATTGTAAAATAATGAACTCCTACTCACAGAGTTCAAAGGACGACATTATGTTATAATACGGAAGCACAAAATTTTATTTTTGTCCATCCCCTAGATGTTATTATGTGCTTGCTACAATCGGAAAGAGGCTGAGCATACGGCTCTTAATGAACCCATACCATATGTTTGGTGTTGTGAAGGTAGCTCACACTTGATGGGATTCACCTACGTAGGTGTGGAAGTGTGGCTGCTTCCTATGAGAATTGCGATGTGGGCTATTCTCTAGAGCACCTATGAGCATAACCAGGTCGAACGTATGGCCAGTATAAGGCGTCACTTTATTCGCGTAGTCACAATATCATACATATTCAGTTGCGTGCTTTAAGTGACGGGTTTCTAACTCCCAATCAAGTTCAATACGAAAGTCACTTGATAGGAAAGAGATCATAGCTTAAATGTCACTAAGTGTTAATTCAAGTCGAAAGACATTGACACCTATTCAATTGTTTTGTTTTGCCCAAAACTAATATCCTTCTCTTTCTTTTCCACATATTCGAACCTGTGGGTGATTGTTGGAAATTCTCATTAGAAAACACGAAGGAGAAAAAGGAGTGGAAATATAAAGAGTCCCACATTGAAAAAACTCTTCATATTCTCCTTGTTTATTCATTGGGGAATGGGTGTAACTCTGGTTTAAGAAAGTGTGAGATGGTATGCTTGGACACATAACACACACGCGCGCGCGCCAAGCTGGGTCGGGCTCGGGCCTCGGGCCATGGGCTGTGGACCGTGGGCCTTGGGCTCTTGGAACGGTTCGCGGGCGTGGGGTGGGTCAACCCTATTCTTTTTGGTAACCGGACTGTTTTAATTAAGTCATTGTTACGGAAATCTGTATTGATTACGTAACCGTTGGATTAATTACATCCGTTACAGCATTCATCATTTCTGACCGTTTTTGGCTGTTACAAGCTTTATTGCTTCTGACCGTTTTTGGCTGTTGGCTTCCCTTAATTCTGATTACTTAATCAGAATTTCGGATTCATACCAAAACACAGAAATCACTCAAACACTCTTCCAGAAAACTAAAACACATTCTTTTCTCTCACTCAAATTGCTCTCGGTTTTGGGCATATGTTCTGACTCCATCAAGTTTTGTGAGTGCACACAAAGTCGGATTTGCGCTAATCCTGGAGGGCGACCGCATTCTGTTCTACTGCACCGGCAGGTAGCACGGAATCGTCTTTTAGGACAGTGGGTGTCCACGACGTAACAATTATTCTTCATTCAGTTCATCAAATTAGATAAGTTTGTTCTAATTTTGGTTTAATCGCAACCCATTTAAGTACCCCATTGTCCACAAAGAATCACCTAGGTGCAGACTGACCTTGATTTAAGGCTGTTTTCAGTTGTTGTAGCCATGAGTCTTGCGCAGTTGCTGAATGTGCTCTTTGAGGGCACAAAAGGTGGTCGTAGCTGGAAATTCAATGGAAAACGCATCAACAACTTTGTTGGTTTCCCCAGGCTTATACTGTATGTCAAAGGAATAGCCTAGGAGCTTGCTCAACCATCGTTGGTACTCCTGTCCCACCTCCTTTTGTTCAAGGAGGAACTTTAAACTTTTTTGGTCCGTGCGTACCACAAAGTGTCTCCCCAACGGGAAATGGCTCCATTTTTGTATGGCAAGAATAATAGCCATTAACTCCTCATAAGACAACCCCCAAACCATGGTCTGATGCATCAGTTTCTAGAATAAAAACCTTCGTGAAATTGGGCTTCGCTAAGATAGGAGTTTGGGTCATTGCTTGCTTTAGTGATTCAAAAGCCATGGTTGCTTCCTCTCCCCATCCAAAATTGTCTTTTTTCAGTTGCTCAGTCAATGGTGTTGCTATGCATGCATACCTCATAATGAACTTTGGGTAGTAACCGGTAAGCCCAAGAATCCCCTCAACTCTTTAAGGTTTGTTCGAAAGGGCCATCCCAACTTGGCTTGAACCTTGCTACTGTCTACTGCCACCCCAAGTTCAGATATGACATGACCGAGTTATGCCTTCTCGCTTTTGCCAAATTCACATTTTTTAAGGTTGGCATACAGTTGTTTTTCCTGTAAAATCTGCAACACTACACTCAGCAAGAGTCGACAAATCAGGGATGTAAATCAATATGTCATCGAAAAATACCAAAACAAACTTGCGGAGGTGGGGTTTAAAAATATCATTCATGAGAGATTGAAATGTTGCAGGGGCGTTTGTGAGGCCAAAAGGCATTACGAGGAATTCATAATCCCTTCATGGGTTTGGAAAGCAGTTTTGGGTATGTCTTGTACTCTTGTGTTTAATTCGAATTTGATGATAGCCAGATTTAAGGTCCAGTTTACTAAACACCTTAGACCCGTGTAATTCATCTAATAATTCGTTGTTAATGGGAATGGGGTATTTATCAGGAATTGTTACCTTGTTTAGGGATCTATAGTCCACGTAAAAACACCACGAACCGTCCTTGACCAATAAATTGGACTAGAGAACGGACTAGAGAACGGACTGGTGGACGGTTGTATGATGCCAGATTTGAGCATGTCTTGGACCAGCCCCTCAATCTCATCTTTGAAATTGGGGATATTTGCAAGGACGGACACTAACGGGATTTTCCCCCTCCTAACACAATTGAATGCTCAATAGCCCGGTGCACTAGTAACTCGGCCAGCATATCAAACAAACTGAAAACCAGCTAATGTTTCGCGCAGATACGTGGGAATTACAGCTTCCCCACCACCTTCCTTGGTGCCTCTTCCCACCCCTCTAAATGGTTCGACTCCAACAGATAACCTCCCCCCTCCTTTTGCAATGTCTTCGACATTGCCTTCAAAGAGATACAAGTTCTGCCGGTGAGGGGTCTCCCTTCAATGTCAAAGGGTCACCATTCAACTAAAATTTAAGGGTACGCGTCATCCAATTCGTGGTCATCGTCCCTAATTTCTCTAGCCACTGGATTCTGAGGATGATGTCGGAGTTACCCAAAGGCAATAGAAGAAAATCCTCTAAAATTTGAACCCTATAACACCCCAACAATACTCCCTGACATTCCCCATCACCTTGTACCGCTTCTCCAGTACCCAACGACACCCCGTACTTCTTGGTCGATGTGACGCACGGGTGGAAATGAAATTGTGTGTCGCTCCGGGGTCGATCATGACCACTACTTCGCCCCTATTTACTGTACCTTTCAACTTCGTGATTTTAGGGCTAGTAATACCTATCACCGAATTCAGAGAAATCAATGGTTGCGGCCATAAATTGGCTCCTCTTCCGTCGTCTCCACCGTGTTCAGCTCCTCATCACCTCCAAACTCCGCCTCATCAACATCGCCGTCGACCGTGAGCAACACACTAAGCTCTCTCCTCTTACAACGGTGGTTAGGTGCCCACTTGTCGTCGCATCTGAAACACATGTTTTTCTCCCTCTTTTCGCTCAATCACCTTATTTCTCCAATGGCTTTTGCGGTGGTTAGGGTGGAGTTGGTTCGAGTTTTGGCTCGGTTTGTGGGATTTGGGTTGTATGGGTTATTTGGGTAATTGTTTGTTTTTATGGTTGAGTAAGAAGAGGAAACACATGTTGTTTTCCATGGGTTAGGGATGGATGGGTATTTGGGCTCATTTCTTTTACCATGCCCAAATTGGAGCTTCTATTCCACCTTAATGGACAGATCCGTAGCTGAATCCAAAGTGTGAGGCCCAAGTAGCCTTAGTTCAGCTTTGATATCTTCCTTAAGGCCATGACTCTTTGCGATTGTTTCCGGGATACCTTCCAACGGCGCCATCAATTCAATAAATCGACGGTGGTAGTCCAACACCCCCTCCGTCTGGCGGTGGGCGAGCCACTGCTCTTTCAACGATCCCGAGCCACTGGGGAAAAATTGTCGAAGGAGGAGACTCATCAACTCATCCCACCGTGTTAGTGGTCGCCGGCGGTGCTCCCACTGATACAATAGCAGCGCATCACCGTACAGAGCCACCACCGCCGCCTCCGACTTGTCTTCCTCTCCAAGCCGATAAAGATGGAAGAAACGCTCGGCTCGAAGAATCTACACATCCAGGTTTACGCCGTCAAACACCGGTAAATCGAGCTTCTTCATTCTCCGGTTCGAAAGTCCACCATCGGAGTAACAGGAATTTGGTGACGTTACCTCCGTTTCTCCATCATGACGCCTCGCGATCTCAGCCTGTAATTCCTCGGTGGTTTGTTCTTACCTAAGAAACTGGCAGCGAGTCGATGCCATAGCCTGGGCAATCTTCTGAACACTCCAACCTCTGGGAATTTTTACTTGCCTGTGCCATTTCCCAACAACTCTGATACCAACTTGCTAGGAATTGGGAAAAGCAGCTTTGACATGGAGTATTATTAATCAGGATAATCAGCAAAATAACTCACCTTCTTTCAAGAGGAAGGAAGCTCTCCAAGAGAATAAACTTCTCACTACAATTTTCCTGAATTCCTCGGTGGTTTGTTCTTACCTAAGAAACTGGCAGCGAGTCGATGCCATAGCCTGGGCAATCTTCTGAACACTCCAACCTCTGGGAATTTTTACTTGCCTGTGCCATTTCCCAACAACTCTGATACCAACTTGCTAGGAATTGGGAAAAGCAGCTTTGACATGGAGTATTATTAATCAGGATAATCAGCAAAATAACTCACCTTCTTTCAAGAGGAAGGAAGCTCTCCAAGAGAATAAACTTCTCACTACAATTTTCCTGAATGCCAGAATATGTTATTCACCACCCCCCCCCCCCTATAAAGACATTTTGCCTAAAAAGCTATAACAGAATTGTATTGGGATCATAACCCTTAACGGCTTAACAAACTCAACAGAATAATAAAAGAAATACTAAAGTACCCTTCCTTCTATAGTTACTTGTTCTTCTTTCTTCCTCTCTTGCGTGCGTAGGTAAACTTGATGGGAGGCCTATTTGGGTTCCTTGCAAAATGGTGTCCCAAATTGATAGGGCTTGGTTTGCATCCTTAGGATAAATTGTAAAATTGGTAGTTGTGATGTGTGGTAAGGCTTTGGCCTAGTTTTTTCGGTTGGCAGGTCCATGAAAAGAGGAGCCCTTCCTCGAAGTTTTTTCCCCACACTTGGGACCTAGGTTATATGATTAATTTGGAAATAATACTTAATTACCGAAAAATAAGTTTGTCAAGTTCAGGCACAAATCAATTGAAATTGATTACAATTCACAGCTGCTTGTCAGTTTCACTATTGTCTTCAACCATCTTCAATTGGATCGGAGGAGTCTAGATTCATAGATAGGTGGCCAACAATAACACAGGAGTATATTTGTAATAGAAATATCGATGCAGAAAGAAAATTGGGCAGGGACAGAGAGAGACCTGTGCTACAAGAATTGACAGGCCAATCTATTTGCAGAAATCAAAATTTTGGCCTATAAAAACTTTCAACTCGTGCAAATTTCCGGTTGCATCTTTTGGGAAGTCCTGTTACAGAGATATTATAGGTACTGTTAATATCCACTAAATCAATTCATGTATATCAATTTAAATCAAATGAAATGCTTGCAATAAACACCTGCTCCCAGTTACGATTCAGGAACACATCTGTTGTTATAACACCTTCCAGCACAAGTAGTAAGAACATACACATTATGTACTTTGGCATTTTAAGGCGAACAATGAACCATAACATATAAGACCACTACATAACAAAAAATTATCATAAGAAATCTTCAGCATCTACCGACAAGAAAGTAAAAAGATAATGCTTCAATTGTTATATATAGTGCGATGCAATCTGCAACAGAATAGTTGTCCATTTCATTAAAGCTCATAGAAGTCATGCATGAAATTCCACTCCATTGCACTTCACCAAACAAAGCATTTAGTAAAGTCCTCGTAGAGAAGAAACCAGAAATACATGTTAAATTCTTTTGGAAATGGAGTTCACGCTATCTGCATAAATCACCCTATAGGCAATCTGGTCATCAAAAAGGGTCATCAAAAAGGGTCAGGTCAAATTCACTGTTAAAAAGGGTAAGGAAGAAATTTAGCTTATAAGGTGCAAAAGATCTTGTAAACCCCTCCCGCCTCATCTTTTTATATAAATGTGTGCACTGGCGGACCTATGAAGGGACCAGGGGGGCACATGCTACCCCTCAAAAAAAAAGCTGCTTCTTTTTTACAAATAAATAAAAGAAAAATCATCAGTTATGTTATTTTATATACTCCGTATAAAATACCGTGCATTTTGAGATCACAAACAAGCTAGTCGCCCTAGTGGTTTTGGTGTTTGCATAACATTCACAATTTGGTTATCAAGCTAATCAGGAGTTCGAGCCTTCTTAGATGAGTTTTTGGTTTATTTTTATCTTTTCTTTATTCTTTTTTTGGTATTCATTTTATGAAAACTATATTTTTTAAAATCAAGGATAATATTAATACATCGCTGCAAATTGAACTACAATATATTTATTCTTTTGTTTTTTTTATTTTACTTATATTAATCCTTATCAAAATTAGGTTGAGTCGTGTTCCTCTTATTTAGTTGCCGGTTATAGATGACCTAAAATTCAAGTCAACAACACTAATCTTTTCTTCATAATATTGTATTTTTTTTACAAACCTTTGATAATGTAATATGAAGTAACATTATACAATTAGAGTATGTATATTTCTATAAGGCTCTCCAATACTCAAAAGGTCTTGCACGCACAAGGTGTACAATAAATTTATTGTACACCAAGATAACTTTTACCCATTTTTTTGTAACTTTAACCTAATTTTGATTAACTTTTATATTAGTAAAAAAAGGTTGATAGATAAACATTTTAAAGGTTTAAATGATTAATTTTACACATTATTAGTGATTTTGAAGAAATAAGTTTCATTAAAATGAAAAAATTTATCACTAACAAAATAGATAACTTTTACATATATAAGCTTAACTTTTAAGCGTTTTAAGTTAACTTTTACTTCGGTGTACAATATTTATTGTACACCACTTGTAAATAAGAATTTGTGTTCCCATACTCTCTCACTCTACAGAATAATCTCAAAGAGCTCCTCCAAACACCAAACACAAGTGAGTTTTCCAAAAGAGCTACTCAATCTCCTTTTCTTTATTTGATGGTCACCTAAAATGGAACCATCTCCACGTGCCACAGATATTGATGTCCATTCTATTGGGGGTGTCTTGGTAAAGAGTCATGCTCAAGTGATGCCCAAAGAGAGTTACTCAAGAGCCTCGACTCGAGTGCCCCAATGTTAGGGTAGAGTTGGCTCTTGATTTTCTCTCTCCTTGGGGAGTCACTCCAAGAACTTATATGTATGTACTCATAACGTTTTTTTTTAATAAATATGAGTAATAATGTTACTAAATTATTTGTTTTCAAGAAACTTTTTTTTTTGACTTCGACATTGTTTAATGTTGAATTTGTTAGTAGATTGGTGCCCCCCGATTAGAAATCCTGGTCCGCCACTGAATGTGTGCCGAAGACCTAACTATAGAGAACCTATGGGTGATAATGAAATTTGATGCAAAGAGACCTTCAGCTTTGGGAAAAGCAATAACACTAACAATACTCTTCAGGTAAACCATTAGAGACCTACAATAAGTAGATTCAAGCGATTGTAACCCAAAGAAGATGCCGTGGAAAATGTAGATGATATGGGGATCATAACATTAACATCTAATGTCACCTAAAATGCAGGTCATTCTAAACTCAATTCATAACACTTCTAAAATACGGACCAGTTAGAAAGCAGCATAACTTTTCAACAACAATATATTTGCTAAACAACAATCTATCTAGATCACATATTCAATCTGTTCTTCATAGTCCAATTACTGTTAGGGGTCAGACATCAAGTATTACCATTCAAGCAGACCAGTAAACTACAGAGCTGGAAAGAATAGCAGACATAGAGTAGCTGGAAGCCTGGAAAACAACTGCTCTAATCTCAAATCTAAACCAATTAAGATAAAGGATACTAGATATAAACAGCACCCATTCATAGTCTCTGCAGCAATATAACCCGAGCATGTAATCACACAAAAGGTAAGACCGAGCCCTAGAAAGGTATAGATGAACCTGCATGAAGTACCGAAGTAAAAAGGCGTTAGAAACCCTTACAATAGTGAATTACAAACACAATGCTAAAATGAATATGAAATTAGCAGGATTAGCTCAGCCTTCCAGTCATATATAACACATTCTTTCAACCAGCTAAGAAAATCCATATAGTACATTTTTTAGTCTTTTCCAAAGCATTGTCCCTCTTCGGTCCAATGACTAACAATTGAAGAAAGTTCATATTTCTTCAATATAGAAACCATAATTTAGAAGCAACAAATTCTACAGCCATGTTCTCCAAAAACCAACACTATGTCACAATTGTTTTTTCCGAGGTTAGCATGCAAGCTTTAATATCAGAAGAAGCTAGTGTCATCAAATCATCAAAATATCCTGGAATTCTGAAAATTTATAGATGTAGTTCAAAATATAAAAAGGGAGAGTCTATTATGTTCCCGAGTACGCCTAGTGCTACCCTTTACATCACAACTTTACCATGACAATGTAATGGTATGAGCACATGTGTTATAAATTGCGAAAAATTCAGAAAAATATATCCGGTAGAGATTGCGAGAGTGATCAAACCAAGGAACTGGATAGTCCGAATCGTCGAATGGATATCGACTCGTATGCTTATTCCAAACTCGAATCATCCATAAACTATAGATCACCATAGCAATTCCAGCCATTCCGATGAATGCATTGAACATTTTCGTCAAAGATTGGAAGAAACTTCTGATTAAACTCCCCAATTTGGAAAATAATTTCTCCGAAATCTATATGAAATCTGAAACCCTAATTTAATTTTGGGGGGAGGGGGTTTTGGAAAGGTCAGTTGAAGTTGTCAATTCACACAAATCTTTGTTAATAATCATTGTGGACGCCCTGGCTGCAAAGGATTATTCTTGCGTGGACCTGATCCACAATAACATTTAGTGTGGATCCAAAATCAATAGTTTTATGTAGCGTCTTTTTTACACTCATAGTGACCTTTATTGTTCATATAGTAACTATAATAAATTAAACATCAAAATTCTTAGACATAATAACCATTTTTTGAAGTAAAATGTCAAAATAAAGGATTATTCTTGTGTGGACCTGATCCACAATAATATTAGTGTGGACCCAAAATCAACAGTTTGATCTAGCACTCTTTTAACACTCATAGTGACCTTTATTGTTCATATAGTAACTATAATAAATTAAACACCAGAATTATTAGACAAAGTAACAATTTTTTGAAGCATAGTAACCCTATGTTTTTAAAAGCGAATTGTGACTTAAGATCACATTATTCAAACACAACATGTATCAACAACACTAATTTGATTTTTTTTTCATAATAATCCTAATAAAATGCCAAAATAAATTAGGAACAAGTTGTTGACTTTAGTTTAAGGCATGGTCCACAGTAAATTTAGTGTGGACCAAGTCCATTTAAGAATTGGTAGGCTGCAAAAGCCTACAACAGCTAATTACGGAGTTCTTAATTAGGAGTTTTTGACATGAGAGCCATGAGGCTGGCATGTGGTGTGGACGTGTAGTTCACCGTAGAGCCGGCAAAAACCAATCCCCCTCGAGAATCCGACCGGAATCGAATTGTATCTGCAATCGATTAGTATCCGGAAATTTGGTGAACCATGTGACCCGTAACTCGACTCATACTCAACCCTCTAGTAAAAAAAAAAAAAATTATTTTAAAGGTAAGGATAATATACTTAAGTGCCCCTCAGTACGAGATCACTCATAAGTAGTCATTACAAAGAATAGAAAGTAAACTTTGGCTATTACAAGGATCTATATACATATTTCCGCTAATAGGACGTCCTACGTTTGCGATCCAATCAGTTGTTGTGTTTGCTTCAGTGAAAATATGCTTGATCTCCCACATGTCGAAAAAGATGAGAAGATTCTTGATGTCATCAATGATGTTATGTAGTTTCCAAGAAATTGAGCAGATGCCCTTAACTACATTGATGATAAGTAGATTGTCACCTTCTATGTGAAGATGCTTGATGTTGAGATGTTTTGAATGTCTTTGTGTAGTGCAATTGCTTCCGCCAAAAAAGTTTGCGTGTGACCAAGATTGGAGGTACAGACAGAGATAGAATATGTTGCACTGTCTCTGATAATGGTTCCCGCTATTGTCGACAAAGACTTGCATGATCCATCAAAGTTGAGTTTGAAAGTATCCAGATGAGGTGGGTACCAACGAACTAGAATTAGTGACCGAGGAGTAGATGGAGTGTGAGTGTGGTAATAGGGGTACCCTTAAGTTGGTGATGGTTAACCTGCAATCTAGATTACCATTCATGGAAAGTCGAGTTAGCTTTATAGAAGACTCTGAATGGATTATAGGAGGCATTATTGAAAATACAGTCATTTCTCTCTTTCCAAAGAGACCAAATACTAAAACAGATTTGCATTGGGTAATAGGGTATTTTCTTAAGTAGTTGATGGTTTCAAAGAAGTCATGATTAAAATCAGGCCAGTTTTTTGTAAGATTGAGGTCCCATATTTGTATTGAGGACGGCCATTGTAAGAAAAAATGATTTATCGTTTCGATGTAAGTATCACAAAGTGGGCATACATCAAAAGGCAGGATATTCCGTTTGTGGAGAATCTCCCTAACTGGTATGCTTTTATGACATATTTTCCATAAGAAGATTGTGATTTTAGGGGAATGTTAATTTTCCAGATCCACATATACGCCCATTTTTGGGGAATATCTGCAATATCATGTGCAATCCAAGTAGCTAATGTGACTGAAATTCACTTGATGAGGTGGCACCCAGATCGGAGTGTCTTCTAATTTGTTGGCATGAATTAGAAAGCCTCGCATTTCCATCACCATATTGTGGGGAGAAGGGTGGAAAGTTCGTGATCGATATATCTGTTAGGTTATGATACATATGAACAACATAAATCATGCGGAAAAACCTTAATGCCAGGATACATATTAATTGCACATAATCATATAATTAGTCTAGGATGCATACACTTTGTAGCGTGCCCTCCCTAGCTGCGCCCGAAACCGAACAAGAACAAGTATTTAGGACTCCAAGTGTCGTCCCTCCGTAGAAAGTCCACAGCACGTCCGGATCCGCCTTAAGATTGACCAACTAGAACCGCCCTTAAGGTACTATTATTTTCGGCTAAATAGGCAAGTAATATGGCTGATTTTTCTGCTCAAAAATCACATATTTTATTGTTTGAATACTTATTGAAAAACTCGTGTATAAATTGGTGACCCTAGGCACATATTTATAGAATCATGGAAAAGGATTTCGAATCCTATTAGAACACTAATTTAATTAATTAGAATCCCTCTAGAACTCTATTTAATTAATTTCTATCTTCTAGGATTAGGATTTAATCATAGCACGAATTCCGATAGCTTTAGGATTCGTATAGCATGCACACGAGCACGAGCACGAGCACCGCACCGCACAGCCCGCGCGCATGCCTCGCGGCCCACGCGAACTGCACGGCGCCTGGCCCATGCTCGCAGCCCATCTGATCCGCGCGCGCGCCACGCCTTGTTGGGCCTGGCCTTACGCTAGGCCTGGCGAGGCTTTGGCGTGTGTTTTGATGCTTATGGCTTGCTGGGCGAGGGCCTGGCTTTGTGTTGGGCCTTCGTCTAGCAAGTCTCGTCCGATGCTAATTCGTACTATACGCTTCCGATTAAATTCCTGATTCCGGATTTCATTTCCGATACGAACAATATTTAACATTTCCGATTCCGGAATTAATTTCCGTTTCGAACAAATATTTAATATTTCCGTTTCCGAAATTATTTTCTGATTCCGATAATATTTCCGATTCTGACAATATTTCCGTTTCCGGCAATATTTCCGATTCCGGCAATATTTCCATTTCCGATAATATTTTCCGATACGTACCATGTTTCCGTTTCCGGCAACATCTACGTCTTGGATAATATTTATATTTCCGATACGATCCATATTTCCGTTTCCGGCAATATCATCGTTTCCGGAGTATTCATTTACTTGCCTTTGACGATCTTAGCTCCCACTGAAACCAAGATCCGTCGATTCCGAATAACCATAGATGGAGTATTTAATGCCATTAAATACTTGATCCGTTTACGTACTATTTGTGTGACCCTACGGGTTCAGTCAAGAGTAAGTTGTGGATTAATATCATTAATTCCACTTGAACTGAAGCGGCCTCTAGCTAGGCATTCAGCTCACTTGATCTCACTGAATTTATTAACTTGTTTAATTAATACTGAACCGCATTTATTAGACTTAACGTTAAATGCATACTTGGACCAAGGGCATTATTTCCTTCAGTCTCCCACTTGTCCTTAGGGACAAGTGTGCATTTCCTAATTCCTTTGTCGCTCGATGCTTGCTCTTGAACATAAGGTAAGAGTTGTCATCCTTATTATGTCCAGAGGTGTTTCTCGGTTTTAGAGTTCAACTGATCAAATAAACAGATAATCATAGCCTATGATTCATCTGAGCACGGCCATGCATTTTACAGTTTCTAGCTCTCCGAGTGGCCTTGTACAACTTTTAAGCATCTCATCCCGATTTATGGGAGGACAATCCCAATCTTGCGATCTTGAGATTAGATTTCGTTTGATAGGTGATTACTTGAGCGTTGCCTTTATAGCCTCCTTTTACGGTGCGACGGTTGACAACGTCAAAGTAAGCAGTTCTCAAACAAGTAATCTCAAATCACTCAGGTATTGAGGATTAGTGTCTAATAATTTTAATGAAATTTACTTATGACAGATTTTCATCTCTTACAGTAAAGTTTCATAGGTCTGTCCGATACTAGTCTTCCCAAAGTAAATATCTATGCAAATAATTATGACATTGCCATGTCCACATAGTTCAAGAAACAGAACTACTAGTCATCTTGCATTCTAGTCGTCTAGTGTTTTCTATGCGTCCATATTTATAGAAAACTCCGACCAGGGACCATTTTCAACTTTTGACATTTCAAGTTCACTTGATAGACATTTCAAGTTCACTTGATAGACATTTCTTAGTCACAGGACTGGTCCTGACAGTCTATCTTGAATATATCGTCAAATTGAAGGGACTCATCATTTAATACTAAACCAAGATTAAATGGAATATGAAAATACATTTCATATATGATAAATGTTCAACCTCAATGCTTTACAACCATGGGCCTCAAACCCATTTTTAAAACAGTTCATGGAATTCAAAGCTATGCTTGCTTTCCAGTGCTACAAAGTGAGTGTTGCTTCTCACTTGTTGCATAGGTTTAGTTATCATGCTTTGCCAATCTTAATATCCTTTTCATCGAATGTTCTTCGAGATATGATGATAAGATCTTTTCAGTATGTTTGTTTTGTGATCCAGTCTTTCTTGCTACATTGGTTGTTCTACGCATTTCTCAATGAAGAACTATCAACTCAGCAGGGGCGTGATCTACCCAAGTTCAGTGAAGAACTCTTTAACATAAACAACCCTGTTTTATTGCTTCTTAGGCAATAAGTACTTTTACTTCAACTGTATAGGTTGCTAGTGATGCTTTGTTTGGATTTACTTATCCAAGCAGTTCATAGATATGTGGAAGACTTTCCATATGTATCTTTAGAACATAGAAATTAATATTTAATTTCCCACGCAACAACTCATGGTCTCCAATCCATGTTGCCATTTCAAAACACGATGATTCTTTAGCTCGTCCTTGTCAATGGTTAACTCCAAAGGAACCTTGCTTGATCCTTTGCCAGTGTTTATGCGTGTAATATCAATATTTAGCATATCATTATTTCCTTGAATCAAGAACTACTCTTATGTACCTTTTCAAGTACCATAAGTTTTTCTTGATCTCAATCTAGTTGATCTTTACTTAGATCAATAGAGATTGGTATATGTTCGTCATGCCTAAAGTCATACGATACGTTTTGGCGATCCTCATATTATATCATACATGATAAATTCTTTTGCAGAATAATTCCCAATTGAATTCTATTCATGTAACTTTAGCTCATATAGTTTCAGTAGATACTAAATCCAGCTAAATTCTTTGACATATAATATAGGTTAAGAATCTTACTTAGATCCTTTGATGTTTAACTTAGTAAATGCTTATACATAGTTCAAACATCTTTTACTTAGATTTATTCATATGGGTCGAATATCTCCAATGGAGTCTTTCATGTTTGATTTAGTAAATGCCATTACTTAATCCAGAACAATATTATAAGATCTTTGTGAATGGATCTTAATACCCAGTATGCACTAAGTTTCGCCTTGGTCCATCATTGACAAATAATTTCAAATCTAAGTCATTAGTATTTGAATGTTATTTCACAATAGAGAGATATGTGTGTGATACACATAGGACCAATTAATTTTTACGTACTCCCACTAAACTTCTTATATATCTATAAGAATTATGTGCATTTTATGGAACTAAAATACTTATTAGCTTCACTAAAATACAATTCCAATTCCCAGTTGCTTGCTTAAATCTGTACTTAGATTTCATAAGCTAGCTTTCCTTTTCAAGCATTTATTTGGATCCACAAATTCTATGACATACTATGTACATAGTTATTCCAACATTTGATTGAGGAATACGTTTTGTCATCCAATTGCCATATGTACCAATATGCAATCATTGCTTGATTTATAGACTTGAGCATTACGATTATGCATGAGGCTTCAACACAATCCACGCCGTGAATTTGCTTGTAACCTTTAGCAACTAATCTAGCTTTGTGTGTGAACACAATTTCATGTTTGATGGTTTTTATCCTTAAAACAAACTTGCAACCAATAGGTGTGAAACTATTCTTGCAAATCAACAAAATTTCAATTTTGTCATCAAAACATTGAGTATGTTTTATGGCCTCTAACCATTTAAAACATTTGAGTCTATATATGGCCTCTATCCATTTTAGGGAATCTGGGTTTCGTCATAGCTTTCTTACAGGTCACAAACTCATTAATCTACATGATAATAGCTTCAGTGACCTGAACTCCATGTTTCTTCACTATCTAATAGAAGAATCTCATAGTTTCAGTGACTTGAACTCTATGTCTACTTGGGTGTAGAACATCAAACAATAGAATATCAATAGCCACTTGAAAGTCCTTTGAATATTCTATTCTCCTTGAAGCACTTGTAAGTCTTCTAAGAGATGTCTATTCTTTAAAGCCACTTCTAAAGTCCTTAAAGAATAAGTTTTCGGATTTTCTGAAGAACTTCGAAAAGCCTCCGGAATGTCCGTTTATGTTTGTTGTTCGTCTCGAAGACTTTCGAGGTCTATTTTCTCCCACTTGTCATTTTGGAAACGAATCTCCAAAAGGACATTATTTCGAGCAAACAAACATTATGTTCTCAAAAATTCGTGGTAGAAACAATACCCTTGTGTCTCATTTGAATAAATCATAATGAAACATATATCTAGACATGGGCCTTAGCTTGTCGAATAACAAACACTAAGCTCCCACTGAGTTTAGCAACTCTTTAGATATATATATTATTGAAAAGATATTCTAAAATTACATTTCAATAGCTTTGACGAATTAGTTTAGTTTGGTGGTAGTTGAGCATTTTGTTTTTAGAAATTATAGGAAAAGTCTTTATGATTCATCATTGATCGAATCAAGTACTAATTGACTTCGATCATTCCAACGTAGATATTTCCATATCTTATGGAGCTAGATCGTGAAATTACAACACACAATCATTTATGATCATTCTTGGTATAAGTAATCATCAACATGATCTAACCTAGATCTTTATGATTTCTTGTCAAGTGGATTTTATACTTCTGAATCTTTGAACTAGCCAAACAGATTCAAACTTATATCACATTTGAGTAAATAAACCTATATTCACTCAAATCTAGGTGAAATAATAAAGTCATAAAATCTTTTTCTTTAGCTTTAAACTCTATCGTCTAGGCGTTCTAACAATAGTTCATATCGTTTGTTACTTTCAACAAGTAAGACTAGCTTGTCTTGAATTGATCTAGAAATCAATCAACTTTCAAAAGTCCATCAAAATAGAGCTTATGAATGTTAACTTGTTGATATGGTCTAAGCAACAATGCCAAAGATTAGTGGAACTCTAATCAAGGGGTTGATTTGAACCTAGTAAAGTTTTTATTGTTAAATAGTTGTTTGTTTTGATCAAGCATATTGACTCAACCCGTAAATGACCATTTCATTCAAATAAACAAACAAACATTGTTTTTGTTCTTCTGAATGTGAGTCTGTCTGTGTTTGAAAACAGAAATTTAGGTATGCTGATTGTGGAACAAAATAGCCATTAAGTTCCAGCCTTTGAAAGGACTTAAAACAAACTAGATGACCCTACAACTAATGTAGCATTGCCATGCTTCATTTCCCACTTGTAGGCCATTAATGTAGCCTAGCTTCCATTGTTTGAGTTATTACTGAAGTAAGAACCTCAAGCGGTATATGATACCAAGGAAGTTTGATTGCTAGGTCACTTCTCTTTAAACATAAACTTATAGGTAGAAACGGAATCGTAAATTCCTTTCATTTGTTCCTTGTTTTCCTATTTCTTGTACCCTTTCTTATAGTCTTAAGAATTGAATTCTTTAGTTTTGACTTTTATACTTTGTTAGACATGTCCAATGTCACTCCAACAAAGTTCTTACCATTTTGTTTATGTTGAATATTCTGTTTCAACTAGATGATCTTACCAGAAGTTTCTAAAGTTCTCTAAGCATCGATCTATTCGAATGTCTAGGGACTAGACTCATTCGGGAATTAAATGGACAAAGATGTTAGGTTGTTAACCATTGGTAAAGCTGAGAGTTTAAACTCAATAATTTATGATCTCAAAACTACATTGTATTTTGAATTCACAAGCACCAATCGGTTTTCCATTCGACTTTGATATTCGAAAACAACCATAAAAGTCGCCATAAGAAAAGTACATTTTAAATTGCTCACTTTCTCTCATTTCCGTGAATCGTTCTTGGATTAACTACCAATCAAGGAAATTTACTGTTACCTTTCTAAAAGGATTTACTGCAGTGCAAGATATTTAATTATAAACAATAATTAAAACATACATTGAAGCATGCAAAGTCTAAACATTTATCATGAGTAATAACTTGAAAATTAAAGCAATCATGCAATTTAAACAAGTTATTGACATTTTATTCGAATTTATTGTTCCGGCAGGTGTGAATAAAATGATTCCAAGACCCTTAAATCATTGAAGAATTAAGCACATTATGTATTTTGACTCAATTCTAAATTATTTTAGGTAGGCAAAAGCCTTTTGCTAATAGTCTAGAAACTACTCTTGGTTGATAGGTACGTCTAAGAACTTATTAGGTAAACCTATCGAATTTGCCACGACATAAAAGGACTCCTTACTTATATCGTTGAGTTTCACCAAAAATAACATGTACTCACAATTATTTGTGTACCTTACCCCTTTAGAATCAATAAGTAACACCTCGTTATGGCGGAAAACTATTACTAAGATTGATGTAAAGGTTATCCAAGTAAGTGTTATTTTGGCATGGCACCTTTTAACTTAATTTTTAAGTTTGGAACTTAAGGCTCTTACTATGTTGGTTAAATTTTAAGTGAACTAAAATCCTTAATCATGCAACATAATCAAGCCATAATCTCATGCATAATTAAGACATATTTAAGAGCAATAAATAACTTAAAGCATGCATAAAATAAATGTGATCTAGTATGGCCCGACTTCATCTTGAAGCTTCAACTTCAAAGTCCGTCTTGAAAATGGATTCGAACTCCGTCTTGAATTTCACCGTGGGAGGCGCCATTTTCTTCAAATAGGATAAGCTATAATTAAACTAATTACAACTATTTGATGGTACGCAGACCATATTTGAATTGAAAGAACAAACTTTGGTGCATTAGACCAATTACATTCAAATTAATGGTACGCAGACCATATTTTCTATCCTATTTGGGCCATACTAGTCACTTTCATTAACCTGCAAAACAGTACATATACAATATATACCATTCACCCATTCCTTATCATGAATGGCCCACATAGCTGGTTAGTAAAACACATTGTAATGCATCACATAAATATTTGCAGCAATTAATCAAGGGCACCAATAATCTACCAATTATTCAGTCCTTATTAATTCTAATCAAGTTGTTTAACCTTAAAGGATTTGTAGACCTAATCAAGAGTTTATGACTAAAAATGCTCCCACTCAAACCAATAACTTTATATGCTTTACTAATTTTAAACATAAATGTATTTCTAGTCTAACCGGAAACATACAAGTTTAATTAAAATTTAAAGCTCATATAAAATTATAATCGAATCCATTTATTTAATTTATTTTCAGTTGAATTAAACGAATTTAAATTAATTCAAGGTTTAATTTTAGTAAAATAATTAGTATAAACTAAGATTTATAATAATTATAATATTCAAAATTAAAATCCGAGAAAACAATTTAAATTATTAATTTTAAAGTTAATTAAAATTATTTCCGAACTGAAATTTTAAAATTAAAACGAAACGTATCAATTGTCGCAAGACGAGGCACTTGGGCTTGCGCCCAAGCCCCATCGAGCTACGAGGCCCCATGCCCCGTGCCATTGGCCGTTGCACACGGCTTGCACAGCCACACGCACACTGCCCCTCTGCCACGCACACACGCAACCTTGCTGGCTACGCTGCGCGCAGCTTTGTGCTGTGCCGTGGCTGCCTATCTCTCGGCAGGCCTGGTGCGTCGTGGCGCAGCACATCGCTGCCCACACGCATCTTGCTCGTCGCATGTGCTTGCCCATTGCCCTCCCCCATCGCCCAGCATGCTCGCTTAGGCTCCGATCCTTGCGTGCCGCCTAGCTTGTTGCTCGCTGCGTTCTTACCGCACGGGCGACGAGCTCCCTTGCTCGTCGTCGCGTGCCCGCACTATACAACACCCCTTAAGGGTAACACGTAGCTTCCATTGCTTTGTGCGTGCAACATTTATGAGCGTATTTCATAAAAATTTAAAATTTTTAATTCAAAATTAATGACAAATTAATAAATCATATTAATTTCATAATTTTAGGGCGAAAAATCGAAAATTTATTAATCAATTAATTTTCGATTAACATGGATTCAAATCTAGGTCATAAAAATTTAAAATTTATCATAAATTAACAATTTTTATGGTGGTTTTTAATCATGGATACCTAATTAAATCATTAATTAATTATGATCAATTCTAAATTATTCGAATTTCAACAAATTAATCATAATTACAAATTAGGTTGTATAATTAACAAGTCTAGGCATTCAAAATTGTTAAACATATACAGTAGGTCATTCAAAAATTCAAGATTTATCAACAAGAATCGCAAATATTCAATTTAACATCTTAAATTTACAAACTTTTGCGTTCGAAAAACTAAAACCCCCGAAAAGTCATAGTTAGGCTTCGAATTTGGGAATTCTGGGTTCGGCTGAAAAAACTCTTTTTGTCAAAATTTTAGAATGCCTTTTACATGCGGAATTGACACAAAAATCACTCGATTTGGATGAGTAACGAAGAAACTGCCGAAAAACTGCGTACATATAATTAAATAAACGCAATTTGCAATTAATTAACAATTACGAAAATTAATCACCCCTTTTAATTCTTTGCAAATTTTTAAAATTTAACCATGTTAAGCAATTTATAGATTATGCAAATAATAATAGGCTCGTGATACCACTGTTAGGTTATGATACATATGAACAACATAAATCATGCGGAAAAACCTTAACGTCAGGATACATATGAATTGCAAATAATCATATAATTAGTCTAGGATGCATACACTTTGTAGCGTGCCCTCCCTAGCTGCGCCCGAACCGAACAAGAACAAGTCTTTAGGACTCCAAGTGTCGTCCCTCCGTAGAAAGTCCACAGCACGTCCGGATCCGCCTTAAGATTGACCAACTAGAATCGCCCTTAAGGTACTATTATTTTCCGCTAAATAGGCAAGTAATATGGCTGATTTTTCTGCTCAAAAATCACATCTTTTATTGTTTGAATACTTATTGAAAAACTCGTGTATAAATTTGTGATCCTAGGCACATATTTATAGAATCATGGAAAAGGATTTCGAATCCTATTAGAACACTAATTTAATTAATTAGAATCTCTCTAGAACTCTATTTAATTAATTTCTATCTTCTAGGATTAGGATTTAATCATAGCACGAATTCCGATAGCTTTAGGATTCGTATAGAATGCACACGAGCACGAGCACCGCACCGCAAAGCCCGCGCGCATGCCTCGCGGCCCACGCGAACTGCACGGCGGCTGGCCCATGCTCGCAGCCCATCTGATCCGTGCGCGCGCCACGCTTTGCTGGGCCTGGCGAGGCTTTGGCGTGTGGTTTGATGCGTATGGCTTGCTGGGCGAGGGCCTGGCTTCGTGATGGGCCTTCGTCTAGCAAGTCTCGTCCGATGCTAATTCGTACGATACGCTTCCGATTAAATTCCTGATTCCGGATTTCATTTCCGATACGAACAATATTTAACATTTCCGATTCCGGAATTAATTGCCGTTTCGAACAAATATTTAATATTTCCGTTTCCGGAATTATTTTCCGATTCCGATAATATTTCTGATTCTGACAATATTTCCGTTTCCGGCAATATTTCCGATTCCGGCAATATTTCCATTTCCGATAATATTTTCCGATACGTTCCATGTTTCCGTTTCCGGCAACATCTACGTCTTGGATAATATTTATATTTCCGATACGATCCATATTTCCGTTTCCGGCAATATCATCGTTTCCGAAGTATTCATTTACTTGCCTTTGACGATCTTAGCTCCCACTGAAACCAAGATCCGTCGATTCCGAATAACCATAGATGGAGTATTTAATGCCATTAAATACTTGATCCGTTTACGTACTATTTGTGTGACCCTACGGGTTCATTCAAGAGTAAGCTGTGGATTAATATAATTAATTCCACTTGAACTGAAGCGGCCTCTAGCTAGGCATTCAGCTCACTTGATCTCACTGAATTTATTAACTTGTTTAATTAATACTGAACCGCATTTATTAGACTTAACGTTAAATGCATACTTGGACCAAGGGCATTATTTCCTTCAATATCCCATTCCCTTGAAGGGAGGATAAAATCGGATACAAGGAGGTTTTCGACGCTGTTAAAGTTGCTTAGATGATTAATAAGGTTGTCTTGGATTACCCAAGTTATCAAGCCAGAAGTTGATAGATTTGCCATTATCAATTTTTCCAACGAATACCTTTTCTTAGAACTTCCCTTTGCCTTAAAATATTTTGCCAAATTGGGGAGTCTTTTGGTTTAGTTTTCCATTCGAAAAGGATGTGCTATGATGATATTTCGATTTAATAATTGAGATCCATAAATCATTTTCATTTTGAAGGATTTTCCAACCTAGTTTGGTAAGGAAAGCGCAATTTAGGGGTCTTGTTTTACGCAGACCCATACCACCCCAACTTTTTGGTTGGAAAATATTGTTCCAAGAAATAAGAGGTGTGGACATTGAAGAAGATGTTTGCTTCCGGAAGAAATTTCTATGAATGAGTCAAGTTGAGAACAAGTCTTCTAAGGTAAAAGGAAAGATGAGCATACATAAGGAGGCAAGGCTTTGAGATTACTTTGAATAAGAATTGTTCTTCCTGCTTTAGAGAGGTAGTTTGCGTACCATTAATTTGCACGAGTTGTATTTTTTTGCCTTATATTATTATAATAATTTCTTGATGGTTTATATGATAAAAAAAATGTGCCCCTAGGTATCTACGAGACATAGATTTAGTCATAAAGAAAGTAGAAGCTATGTTGTCTCTTCGCTGACTATTAATCTGTTTACATAAGATAATTGCTAATAAATGGAAGTTAACCAGCTGACATAAGAGTAGGGGTGTGCAGAAATGGACCGGGACCTGAATCCGGTCCGGAACCAGACATGAATTGTTCGGACCGGTCTGGACCGCTGGATTGAGGACCGGACACCAGACCTCCCAAAAAAGACATTCTGGATTTAGGACCGGGCCGGACAAAAAACTGGTAATCCGGTATTGTACGAAACCCGGCAAACTAACTTTTTTTTTTAACTCCCACTGTTAATACCAAAGTTGTGGATTTAGGGGTTGTTATGTTTCTCTGACCTCTCACGTAGTCTCTCTCCCAAACGCAGTAGTTTCCTGTTTGATTTTGTTGTCCAGTTGTTGTTTATCGTTTGCTCGATTGTCAAGAAGAAACAATGAACAACTAGTTGTGACCACTACCAATTATGTCATCTTCCATGGACAAAGGCACAAAGCAGTACATCATCAGGTAATTAAATTATCTCAAACCATTGGGATTAGCTACGAAATCCTAATTTGAAGCGTCGGCAACGACGACAAGTCATAATTCACTACTAGCATCCTAGCATTTAGACATTCCCATTGGTAATTTAGAAATTTTGTCTTTTAAATTTCAGAAAAATAATTATCGGTTTTGTGTTTTATGATTTATTAATTTGGATTTTATTGAAATCTAAATGTTGGGTTTGAAACTGGGTGTTGCAAATTGCTCGGGAATTTCACAAAGTGTGCTTAATTCACTTAATCAGTTGGGAATTGGTCTTACTGGGTTATCTGGGTGTTAATGGTTTTTGGAAGAAAATTATAAAAACGACCAAAACCGCACAAACAGGTCTAGAACTAGTCCGGTCCGAAATTTTCAAGACAAGGCTGGTCATGTCCGGAATAATTCAGGACCAGTCTCCAGACATGGAAAAACTTGAATTCCGGATCCGGTCCATTCCGGATTCGGTCCAGACCAGGCCGGATTCGGACCGGTGCACAGTCCTACCTAAGAGTGTGCAATAATCATTAATCAGAGTTTTAAGTTATGGTTTTGAACAATCCAATTAATTGTTCTACGGATAAAACCTTAGAGTGATAAGAAACATGTAAATTTCACATAATCAATTAGTTTAATTGTTGAGAACATACTTTGTGATGCGTGCCTTCACTAGCTGTTTCTGAACCGAACAAGAACAAGTTTATAACTCTAAATGTAGTCCTTCCGTAGTAGTCCATAGTATGTCCAGATCCGCCTTAATTCGGTTATCTTAGAATCTCAATGCAAGGTATATATTTAATTCGGGATCTCACTTTAGGTGATAGGAAAAGTGTGAAAACTCACGTGTATAATATTATGGCCATAGGCCCATATTTGTGGTGAACCAGAAAACCCTATATTTCCAAAACCCTAATTAATTAGGTTTAAGAAACCATCAACTTTTAGGAAACTTGCAAAAAGCCTATGGGAGGCAACCTAACCGGCTGCCTTGCTTGTGGCCCAAGCAATGCCCCTTGGGCTTGCGTGTTGGGGATGTTGTGTTGTCTGCCCACATGGGTGCTACACGCGCTAGCGCTGGGCCGAGCTGCCATTGGGCCTGCAGTTCTTCTCACATGTTGCGCGCTGGCACTGGTGTAACACCCTAATAATTCCTTGCTTTTATAAAACCATTTTCCAACTTAAAATAAAGGAATTACTAAAGTATTACCGCCACCGTGATAACGGTTAAGGCTATTACCAGAATTATGCAGCGGAATTTAATGTCAACTAACTTTTAAAAACATAATTAATAAAATATCGAGGCCTCCTACAAATTGGAACCATGACGGCCCAAAAACCAAAGTATAAAAAGTTCAACGAATTCAAACATAATTAAAGTATTAAATAAAATCGTTCAAAATACGAAAGCATGCAACTCTCTCAATCATCCCAAGCCACATGATTTCGATCTACCAACCTACTATATTATTCTACTCCCCATCAATGAAAGTGCAAATGAAAGATCATCATAGGGTCATTAAGGCAAAGGCCATGACCAAAAACACAAAGCACGTAGTCAACAAAAGCTGAGTACTTACAAGGATAGAGTGAATCAAAACTATAAACATGCATCACTCACTAAGTGCTAATCAACATGCAAAAGCCATTTAAGAATTAACAAACAAATCATGAATACAAGACTCGACTCTTGACTCGACTCTTGACTCACAATTTAATTAGAATAAGCTGAAGGAAATAGTGCCCTTGGTCCAAGTATGCATATAATATTAAGTCTAATAAATGCGGTTCGGTATTAATTAACAAGTTAATAATTCAGTGAGATCAAGTGAGCTGAATGTCTGACTAGAGGCCGCTTCAGTTCAAGTGGAATTAATTATATTAATCCACAGCTTACTCTTGACTGAACCCGTAGGGTCACACAAATAGTACGTAAACGAATCAAGTATTTAATGGCATTAAATACTCCATCTATGGATATTCGGAATCGACGGATCTTGGTTTCAGTGGGAGCTGAGATCGTCACAGGCAAGAAATGAATACTCCGGAAACGATGATATTGCCGGAAACGGAAATATGGATCGTATCGGAAATATAAATATTATCCAAGTCGTAGATGTTGCCGGAAACGGAAACATGGTACGTATCGGAAAATATTATCGGAAATGGAAATATTGCCGGAATCGGAAATATTGCCGGAAACGGAAATATTGTCAGAATCGGAAATATTATCGGAATCGGAAAATAATTTCGGAAACGGAAATATTAAATATTTGTTCGAAACGGAAATTAATTCCGGAATCGAAAATATTAAATATTGTTCGTATCGGAAATAAATTCCGGAATCGGTAATTTAATCGGAAGCGTATCGTACGAATTAACATCGGACGAGGCCTGCCAGACGAAGGCCCAGCACGAAGCCCGGCCATCGCCCAGCAAGCCAAGCGCGCCACACGAACAGCCAAGGCCACGCCAGGCCCAGCGCAAGGCCATGTAGGGGAATACAGTTAAACATAATAACTTGTGCGGAACAATCCCCAAAGCCAGGAAACATGTATAAAGCACAGATTAAGCATACTTACATTCGAAGCGTGTTTTCCACAATAATTCGTCAACGAACACGAACAAAGAACTCCAATTGTCGTTCCTCTACTTGGTTCACCGACACGATCAGATCCGTCTTGATAATCGTAGCTTAGACAATTAATCAAGATACTTTGCCTTTTGGGAAGAACTCACTTTGGAGGCACAGAGAGAGTTAGGGTTCTCTGTGTCTCTAGGGTTTTGAGTAATCTGAATTGTGATTGCAGTAAGTTGGAAATTAGGTCATAAGGTTATTTACATAACCTTACTAACCGACCAAGCCCGGAGGCAAGGCCGGCTAGCAAGCCACAGCGTGAGACAAGCACAGCGCGCTGGGCCATGGGCCTCGCTGTTGTGGCTGTGTCGCTGCATAGGCCCGCGCGCACACGCGCAGCTCCGCTCGGCCATGGGCCTTTGCTTGCTCGCCTAGCGCGCGCCCATGGGCTTCGAGTGCTTCGTGCACTCGGCTCGTGGGCCGCTCTTCGTATTCGCGTTTAATATATTTCCGATATATTATTTATCGTTTCGTATACGACGAATCACCGTCATACGATACGATTTATTCGTTTCGCCTAGCTTACGAATATTCGCGATACGATATACGATTCCGATGCAAGGTCGTATCGTATAATACGTTTCCAACTTAAATCCCGAAAAGCTATTAAATGAATTTCCGATTCATTTAATCCGGTGATCTGTTACGTGTCATTGGTGTGACCTTGTAGGTTCAGTCAAGAGTAAGTTGTAAGTTCAATATCCATTAGAACTAACTGATCGGAAGCATTGCTCCAGCTAGCTGTTCCGATCACTCGATCTCACTGAATTAATTGTTCGCAATTAATCTGAACCTTGGTATTAGACTTAATGCACCTTGGGTGAAGGACATATTTCCTTCAATCTCCCACTTGTCATTCAGACAAGTGTGCATCCACATTCCTTTGTCGCTTAGTGTTACTTACTGAACATAAGGTAAGATCCAAGCCATCCTTATTAGGTCCAGAAGTGTTTCCCGGATTACAGAGTTCAACTGTCAAACTTTTGCAGAAGGTTAAGCCTAACCATTCTGAGCACGGCCATGCATTTTATAGTATCTAACTCTCCGAGAGGCCTTGTTACAAAACAACACCATATCTTATCAAAGATAGGAGGACAATCCATTCTTGCAATCTATGAACACTCACTTTGATTCATAGTACGCCCAATAACTGCTTTTATAGTCTCCTTTTACGGTGCGACGTTTAGCTAGTATCAAAGCGAACTAATTCTCAAACGAGCAGACATAATCGCTCATGTTCTGAGGAACGATTTCTAATCACCATTAATGAGAACTACCTATGACATGACTTTTAATCTCTTAAAGCGTTCTCATGGTCAATCCGATACAAGATCCAATAAGTATCTATGCAAAAGATTCTGACATCCAGTCACTCTAGTTCAAGAAACAGAACTAAGTAATCTACTTGCAATCTAATCTTCATTAGTCATTGGTCGTCCACCTTTCAATGACCTGGATTAGGGATCCTTTGTGAATTCAATATTCAAGTTCACTTATGGGTGTTTCTTTGTCAAAGAATCCATCTTGACATCCCATTTGAATGGTTTGAATCACATGGACTTATCATTTAATTCTAAACCACAATTAAATGAATATGAATCAATAAATTTCATAAATATGAAATGGTTAAACCAATTGTTTTAAACATAGATCTAACAGATGTTCTAAAACAATACTTAGAAAATCAAAGCCATTCTTCAACATGCTTGATTCCCATGGTTTCTACATGTGCGTTGTGTTTCACTTGTGGAAACGGTTTAGTCAATGGATCCGCGACGTTGTCGTCAGTTCCAACCTTGCGAATCTCGATTTCCTTTCTTTCAACGATCTCTCGAAGTATATGAAATCGCCGCAGTACGTGCTTGGACTTTTGGTGGCTCCTAGGCTCCTTTGCCTGGGCAATGGCTCCACTATTGTCACAATACAAAGCCACTGGTCCTTTAATGGAGGGGACAACACCAAGTTCTTCGATGAACTTCCGAATCCAAAAAGCTTCCTTTGCTGCTTCTGAGGCAGCAATGTACTCGGCTTCAGTTGTAGAATCCGCAATAGTGCTTTGCTTAGCACTTTTCCAGCTTACTGCTCCGCCGTTGAGGCAGAACACAAACCCAAACTGTGATTTGAAATCATCTCTGTCGGTTTGAAAGCTTGCGTCCGTATAGCCCTTAACAATCAACTCATCTGTACCACCATAAACCAGAAACTGATCCTTGGTCCTTTTCAGGTACTTTAGGATGTTCTTGGCAGCAGTCCAATGCGCCTCACCTGGTTCTGACTGGTACCTGCTCGTTGCACTGAGTGCGAACGAAACATCCGGCCTTGTACAAATCATAGCATACATGATGGATCCAATAGCCGAAGCGTATGGAATTCCACTCATCTTTCTACGCTCATCAGATGTTTTGGGACACTGATTCTTGCTTAGATATACGCCATGTGACATGGGGTAGATGGCCTCTCTTGGCTTCCATCATATTGAACCTAGCTAGCACTTTGTCAATGTAAGTGCTTTGGCTTAGTCCAATCATCCTTTTAGATCTATCCCTATAGATCTTGATGCCCAATATGTACTGTGCCTCTCCTAAGTCCTTTATTGAGAAACACTTCCCGAGCCAAGTCTTTACAGACTCCAACATAGGAATGTCGTTTCCAATAAGCAGTATGTCGTCAACATACAAGACTAGGAATGTAATTTTACTCCCACTGACCTTCTTGTATACACAAGATTCGTCCTGATTCTTGATGAAGCCAAACTTATTGACTGCTTCATCAAATCGTTTATTCCAACTCCTTGATGCCTGCTTTAGTCCGTAGATGGACTTCTTAAGCTTGCATACCTTTCCTTGGTTCTTTTGATCGACAAAACCCTCCGGCTGTGTCATGAACACAGTATCTTCAAGAACACCGTTCAAGAAGGCAGTTTTGACATCCATTTTCCATATTTCATAGTCATGAAAAGCGGCAATCGCAAGAATTATCCGAATAGACTTAAGCATCCCGACTGGAGAAAAGGTTTCATCGTAGTCAACGCCATGAACTTGCCTGTAACCTTTTGCTACCATTCTAGCCTTGTATATGTATACAATTCCATCTTTGTCTTTCTTCAATTTGAAGACCCTTTTGCATCCGATAGGTGTGAACCCATCCGGCAAATCAACCAAATCCCAGACTTGATTTTCAGACATGGAGTCTATTTCAGATTGCATGGCCTCTAACCATTTAATGGAGCTTGGGCTCATCATAGCTTGCTTGTAAGTCAAAGGTTCATCACTATCCAATATGAGAACGTCTAAGTTTTCAGTCAAGAGGACGCCTGTCCATCTGTCCGGCTGAAAAATAGTTCTATTTGACCTACGAGGGGCAACAACGTTTTGAGGAACTACTCCCACTGGCTCTTCTAAAGACCTTGGAGGTTCATCAACTTGAACTGCTTCTAAAGAGTTATGAGTTCGTTGTTCGTGTCGAATCTCTTCGAGGTCTATTATTCTCCCACTTGTCAATTTGGAAATATGATTTCTTTCCAAAAAGACACCGTCACGAGCAACGAATACCTTGTTGTCTGACTTGTTGTAGAAGTAATACCCCATAGTTTCCTTTGGATACCCAACGAAGAAACATTTGTCAGATTTAGGTTGTAGCTTGTCCGAAATTAATCGCTTGACATATGCTTCGCAACCCCAAATCTTCAGGAAAGACAACTTTGGAAGTTTCCCGGTCCATAATTCGTATGGAGTCTTTTCAACAGCTTTTGATGGAGCACGATTCAGTGTGAGTGCTGCAGTTTGCACCGCATGTCCCCAGAACTGTAAAGGAAGTTTGGCCTGACCCATTATTGACCTGACCAAATCGAGTAAGGTCCTGTTTCTTCGTTCCGACACTCCATTCCATTGAGGTGTCCCCGGAGCAGTCAATTCAGAAAGAATACCGCATTCTTTTAGATGGTCATCAAACTCGTGGCTAAGATATTCACCTCCTCGATCCGATCTTAGAGCTTTGATTTTCTTGCCATGTTGATTCTCTACTTCATTTTGAAATTCTCGGAATTTCTCAAACGATTCAGACTTGTGCTTCAATAAGTAAATATAGCCATATCTACTGAAGTCATCCGTAAACGTTATGAAATAGCTGAACTCACCTCTAGCTTTCGTACTCATAGGCCCACATACGTCCGTATGTATTAGCCCTAGTAGTTCACTTGCTCTTTCTCCCACCTTTGAGAAAGGTTACTTTGTCATTTTGCCAAGTAAACAAGATTCGCATTGATCAATCTTCTCTAAGTCGAATGATTCTAGAATTCCTTTCCGTTGAAGTAATTCCATGCGCTTTATGTTTATATGGCCTAATCGACAATGCCACAGAAATGTGAGATTCGAATCACCAGTTTTAGCCTTTTTGGTATTTATGTTATAAATGTGTTTGCTCGTATCTAGCACGTAAAGACCGTTTTCTTGTTGTGCTGAACCATAAAACATTCCATTCAAAGCAAAAGAACAACTATTGTCTTTAAATTGAAAACTAAAACCTTTAGAATCCAAACTTGAAACGGAAATGATGTTTCTGGTGATACTAGGAACATAGTAACAGTTTTCTAGTTCCAAAACAAACCCACTAGGCAAAGAAATAAAATAAGATCCTACGGCTAATGCAGCAATCCGTGCTCCATTTCCCACGCGTAGATCCATCTCGCCTTTATCAAGCTTTCTACTTCTCCTTAGTCCCTGTGGATTGGAACATAAGTGTGAGACACAACCAGTATCTAATACCCAAGAAGTAGAATTAACTAGATTACAATGTATAACATACATACCTGAAGGAGAAGCAACGTTTCCGTCCTTCTTCTCTTTCTTTAGTTTGGGGCAATCTCGCTTGTAATGACCAATTTCATTACAATTGAAGCATTGCGATGTAGATGGAGAACGATCCTTCTTCATCTTCTTCTTGGATGGCGCCACTTGCCTTCCTGAAGTAGATGGAGATGCACCCTTGCTTTGGATCTTCCCCAGAACCTTTTTCTTGATTTTCTTACTCTTTACTTTTAGCGATGCTTGCTTATCACTTACAAAGTCCAATTCGTACTGATGAAGCAAGTAAATTAATTCACTAAGAGTATTCTCCCTTTTCTTGGAAAAGTAGAGTAGTTTGAATTTCTTATAACCAGGGTGAAGATAACTCAAAAGTATTCCCGCAGTTGCAGAATCTGGGAATGGATCACCAAGTAACTCAAGCCGGTTGAGAAGCCCAACCATTTTCTTTGTATGAGTTCTGATTGGTGTCCGTTATGTCATTTCAAGATCAATGACCCTTTCCCTTGCTTTTTGTCTTTCGACGTCAAAGCAACAACCCAGTGGAGCGTTAAGCTTTAGATCCTCAAATGAATTTACCAATTCAAAAACATTTTGGTCGACATGTTGACCACTATGTTGGAATCTACCACAACATATATCCCTAAGATGCCTTAGGAGTGCCCATGGCTCGTATGCAACGAACCTTGCACTCCAATCATTGGGGATAGAGCCAAGAATAAGATCCATCACTAGCGATACGTGGCTTGCCCACGTATAGTGCTTTTCCGGAGTCATATCCTTTGAGTAATAGCTGGGGATGGGATGGTCAACTACATATTCAATGTTGTTCCACCTGAGGACTTGCCAAAGCTTCCTCTCCCAATCAAGAAAGTTTGATAGGTTCAATTTTACATCCAGAATTTCAGTTACTTTGAGTTGTGTTTTGATTGCGGCCATTTTGATTACTACAATCGAAAATAATTTGCAATAAATAACCATTCATACAATTCAATAACTTTGAAATAAAAGCAAAACATGCAATCATTAAAGCTATTAAAACATTTCATTCATGCAAAAAGCAAAAACATGGTCCAAAATGAATGAAACGATTCCAAGACCCCAAAAGTCCTAAATCCTTAAGCAGCTTTAGCATGTCTTAAGTAGTTTAAGATTTTAGGTAAGCAAAACCTATTGCTAGTAATCTCCAAATTTCTCTTGGTTAATAAATTAATGCCATAATTTATCCCATTACCACAACTTAATGCCATTGTTGTTTGAGTTGTAACCACAATCAACGTGCTCCTTTAGGACGCCTTACCACCTAAGTCAACTAAAATAGCACCTCGCTTTAGCGTAAACCTACTATCTTAGATCCCTAGATTTTTGTAAGTGTTGATTTGGAAGGCAATTTTTAAAACTCAATATTACTTGGACCTAGTTGTTTCTATGTTGGTTCGATTATTTAGTGAACTTAAAACTAATCGATTCATAGGAAACAACCTGTTCATGCAAAGCATACATACATTCATACATTCACGCATAATATATATATTAAATTGCATGAATAATTGGTGATCTAGTATGGCCCAAAACTTCTTGTCTTGAAGCATCCAATCTTCATCACCTCCTTGTTAGCTTGGCATCGTCTTGAATCTTCGTTCAAATGCTAACTTAAAGTTCTAAACTAGAAATACTTGAAAATAATAAATTACATCAAAATTTCCATGGTACGCAGACCATATTTAAAACTTTACATTCAAAGATAGAACGGTGCGCATACCATATTTAACTATCCTAAATTTGGCCATACTAGACACTTGGAGTACCTGCATTGCATAAAATTTATATTCTACGCATTCACCCATTCGTATGCTAAAACGAATGGCCCATGTTAATATGCAAGTATTTACGTGAATTAATTAAAATTCACGTTCACATAAACGCGTCCTAAAAGATTAATCAATTTTTAAATTATTAATCCTTAGACTTTATTCTAATTAAAATTGAATTTAGTTAAAATAATGCGACCTACGAAACAATTAAAATAATTATTTCATTTTAATTTCATTTAGTGGCTCCCACTCAAACCAATAATTATTCGGGATAATTAATTATGAAATATTAAATTAAAACTCGCAGCCCGGCCCAAGCAAATAAAATATTAAATTAAATATCCCGTTAGCCCAAATTAATGCAAATATACGAAGCCCAACTAATTAAACGATTAAAAAAAAAGTTCAATTAAACGGCCTAGGCTTGCGCCCAGCCCGTCGTGCGAGAGGCCCAAGAGCACACGAGCACTGCCCGCGCGCCCCAGCCCATCGTGCGAGAGGCCCAGGAGCACACGAGCACTGCTCGCGCACCCCGCCCCATCGCTCGCGCCCCATCGCTCGCGCGCCATCGCTCGCGCGCACGCATCGCGTACCCGTTGCCTAGCTGCCCCTGCGCTGTGTGTGTGTTGTGCGTCGAGTGTGCTGGACGTCGCAAGCCTTGTGCTTGCTTCATCGCAGCCTCGCAAGCAACATGCCTACCCCTTCCTTGCCTAGCGCGCACGAGGCACGCAGCCTTGTGCTGCTGCCCGTGTCGCATGGCGCGGCGAGCACAAAGGCCTCGTATGGCTCGACGAGCCATACTTCCATCATGCCCATGTTCGTGTTTTTGGTTCGTAAAACGGACCAACTTAATTAAAATTAAATTTAATTCACGAACTTGCATTAATTTTATTTTTCAAAAAGGTTACGATTTAATTTTTGAAAAACAACGATTTTTAACGATTTAATAAACTTTAACGACAATCCAATTTCGTAAAATTAATAAATCAAGGGCTAACAATATTCAAACTTTTAAGAACGATCGAATCAACTTTAAAGTTTGAACTTTTAATTAATAAAATCCGAAACTTTATATCGTTCATAAACAATTAAATTTCAGATTATTAATAATTTGGTTTATGTGCGATTAAAATTAACGAAACCATTCAAAATTTTAATCCAATAATTTTTAAAATTAGACACTGACCCATGAAATTATACCCCCTTCCCCAATTAACCGAATTATTAATCCAAAATTAATTAAAATTCAATTAGGGTTGTAAATTTTACGAATTGGGGAAAGACAAAATTAGGGTTTATACTCGGAATTTCTGAAATTTTTACCATAGATCAAGCATGTACCCAGAAACATTGTGTCAAAATTTCAAGCAATTCCGAGTAGTTTAGGTTGACCTTTTAATTGAATTACTGTCCGACACATTTAATTTTTATTAAAAATTAACAAAAGGCCCAAAAACTGATGCTTCGAGGCCTGTTTTAGCAATTCTATTCCCATGAATTGATCTTAAAAAATCGTTTTCCATCAGATTAGGGTTTTAAAAATTGAAAAAGCGAATATTTTTGATTTCGGAACTGCCAATTTCGCAATTAATCCCATAATTCGAAAAAATTCCGAAAAATCAACAAAAATTCCTAAAAGTTCGACAATGCGAAAACAATAATAATCATGCTAATTCATGCTTTGAATACATAAGGCTCATGATACCACTGTAGGGGAATACAGTTAAACATAATAACATGTGCGGAACAATCCCCAAAGCCAGGAAACATGTATAAAGCACAGATTAAGCATACTTACATTCGAAGCGTGTTTTCCACAATAATCCGTCAACGAACACGAACAAAGAACTCCAATTGTCGTTCCTCTACTTGGTTCACCGACACGATCAGATCCGTCTTGATAATCGTAGCTTAAAAAATTAATCAAGATACTTTGCCTTTTGGGAAGAACTCACTTTGGAGGCACAGAGAGAGTTAGGGTTCTCTGTGTCTCTAGGGTTTTGAGTAATCTGAATTGTGATTGCAGTAAGTTGGAAATTAGGTCATAAGGTTATTTACATAACCTTACTAACCGACCAAGCCCGGAGGCAAGGCCGGCTAGCAAGCCACGCGTGAGACAAGCACAACGCGCTGGGCCATGGGCCTCGCTGCTGTGGCTGTGTCGCTGCATAAGCCCGCGCGCACACTCGCAGCTCCGCTCGGCCATGGGCCAGCGCTGCCGTGTTGCCTTGGCCTTTGCTTGCTCGCCTAGCGTGCGCCCATGGGCCTCGAGTACTTCGTGCACTCGGCTCGTGGGCCACTCTTCGTATTCGCGTTTAATATATTTCCGATATATTATTTATCGTTTCGTATACGACGAATCACCGTCGTACGATACGATTTATTCGTTTCGCCTAGCTTACGAATATTCGTGATACGATATACGATTCCGATGCAAGGTCGTATCGTATAATACGTTTCCAACTTAAATCCCGAAAAGCTATTAAATGAATTTCTGATTCATTTAATCCGGGTGATCTGTTACGTGTCATTGGTGTGACCTTGTAGGTTCAGTCAAGAGTAAGTTGTGAGTTCAATATCCATTAGAACTCACTGATCGGAAGCATTTCTCCAGCTAGCTGTTCCGATCACTCGATCTCACTGAATTAATTGTTCGCAATTAATCTGAACCTTGGTATTAGACTTAATGCACCTTGGGTGAAGGACATATTTCCTTCAATCTCCCACTTGTCATTCAGACAAGTGTGCATCCACATTCCTTTGTCGCTTAGTGTTACTTACTGAACATAAGGTAAGATCCAAGCCATCCTTATTAGGTCCAGAAGTGTTTCCCGGATTACAGAGTTCAACTCTCAAACTTTTGCAGAAGGTTAAGCCTAACCATTCTGAGCACGGCCATGCATTTTACAGTATCTAACTCTCCGAGAGGCCTTGTTACACAACAACACCATATCCTATCAAAGATAGGAGGACAATCCATTCTTGCAATCTATGAACACTCACTTTGATTCATAGTACGCCCAATAACTGCTTTTATAGCCTCCTTTTACGGTGCGACGTTTAGCTAGTATCAAAGCGAACTAATTCTCAAACGAGCAGACATAATCGCTCATGTTCTGAGGAACGGTTTCTAATCACCATTAATGAGAACTACCTATGACATGAATTTAATCTCACTTTAATCTCTTAAAGCGTTCTCATGGTCAATCCGATACAAGATCCAATAAGTATCTATGCAAAAGATTCTGACATCCAGTCACTCTAGTTCAAGAAACAGAACTAAGTAATATACTTGCAATCTAATCTTCATTAGTCATTGGTCGTCCACCTTTCAATGACCTGGATTAGGGATCCTTTGTGAATTCAATATTCAAGTTCACTTATGGGTGTTTCTTTGCCAAAGAATCCATCTTGACATCCTGTGAGGGGGTCGAAAAGCACGAGGCTAATGCGTGACCTCGTCCCTCGTGGGTGTGACGCTTCTTTTTGTCAAATCAAGTGTAATTGGATTTCCTGTGAGTTTACACCCAATTGACTAGTAATATAGGAGTCGCCATTCAGTTTTTAACGACAATGAGAAAAACTGACAAAACCCGGTTATCGTGACATAAAGGGAGTGCAATTATGTTTGACCACGACGGCCGTAGATTCCCTTGTGATCCCTGGTGGTGGGGATCGCTCAACGTACACCCGCAAGGTAGAGATTGAGGGTTCGGAGGACTGTAACTACCGAGAGGAGTACTCGCTCTTCGATAACTCCAGAGGCAGGATATCCTTACTAGCTCAGCATAAATAATTGAAGGGACATGCGTTAACTATTAAACTAATCTGAGTCGATTTTAACAATATGCAACATATAATACTAGATCGAGCGCGATTATCTGATTTAGATTGTATTAAGGGACCTAGCATGATAATCCAATTTCCCAAAAATATCATATTTATTAGGCGTGATCGAACAATCAGATTTAGTTAGTTTAACAGTTCATAAAAGGGCGAGGAAAGCAATTAAACCATGGAAAAGGGACGCATTACGACGCACCCTTGAGAGGTGCGTCACGGTTCTCAGAAAACTAACCACTTTGACTTTGCTATTTCTCCTTTTATTTAACGAATCTCAGATTATGGGACGGGATACGTTCTGTTCAATTTATGGATCGATTGCGACAGAACGCGTGATCAGTTTTGCAGCGTGAGGCTTAGGCTTAGGGGTTTAGAGTCAATACTCAGAATAATAATTGTGTGTTGTCTGTCCTTTCACGTCGAACTTAAGGCCCTATTTATAGAAAAGAGTTTGTGGAAAGATAGAATTGCAGAACTCTAATCCACGAGGAATTAGGAAAAAACACGTACCAGGTATTTTCAGCGCCCAGGCCTGGGCGCCGAAGATTTCGGCGCCCAGAGCCAGGCGAAGATTTCGGCGCCCAGAGCCAGGCGTTGAAAATAGGATCTGGGCTGTTTTCTTAGTCAGATTCGGATTCCTAGAATCCGGAGTATTTGAGATTTAATTGAGTCTTTTAGTGCGTATTAACCTTGTGACGGGATGCGTCTGGGCCCGTTACGAACTCTAGGCTCGTTAGGATTTTAATTAATACGTAACTCTTATTTTCGAATCGTATTAGGAATAGGATTCTCTCGCAATTTCTATCTCATTTAGGATTTATGTTGGAGTGCAACACCTAATTCTGACAGGTTTCTATCTTTTATGACTTGCCACTTTTAACAACTACCATTACGGCAGTTACTATTTTTAGCAGGTTTCCATAAATAGAAGGTTTATATAAATAGCAGGCTTCGGGTGAAATAAAAAGGGGAATTAAGATTCGTTATTTTATGGGAGATGTGTTGTCAAGTGGAGATTTACGTTTTCATCATCGAACCTTCCCTTTCGCGAATGGGGACAAAAGTAGGTGTCTACAGTTAGCCCCCACTTTGACTGAGTCTTGGAGTAAGACGATGGTCAAAGTATTAGACGGAGTGCGTCGCACAAGCCATTGTGACCTGCTTTGGCGAGGGTCTCACGAGCCCCCGAGTGATAACATTTGACTTAAGGGTCATCACTTGATGTGTCAACATATCCCTCACGTGTCATTGGGATTTGTCAACGGATAGCATAGAAACTTCCTCACTTTGTCATTGGAAGGATCTAAAGAAGTGTAGAAACTCCCTCACTTTGTCATTGGGAGTAGCTACAGATGTTTTCGAAATCAAAGCTATAAAGTGTAATTGAGCCTGGCCAAGCCCAATCACGAGGTAAAAAACGTTTTAAAAGATTCTCATTTTCAGGGTTAGCTAAACGAGAAAACCCCCTTGTTTTTATGGGACGTAAAACGAAGGAAAATCCAGCACATCGTTCTTTTTTGGAAAAAACGGAAAACCAATCTTTGAAAAAAGAGAAAGCTACTCACATCGTTCTTTTTTGGAAAAACGGAAAACTAGAAAAAGTTATCGCTGCAGCGACTAAGGACCTGCGCGGTTAGTGACGCAGACCTCGCCGGCTAAAGATGGCTAGCCTGTCCGCTAAGGGTGGACACCCCGTCCGATAGAAGTGGACGAATCTATTTTTGAAATTTGAAAATAAGGACCTACGCGGCTTGTGACGTAGACCCCGCCGGCTAAAGATGGCGAACCTGTCCGCTAAGGGTGGACACCCCGTCCGATAGAAGTGGACGAATCTATTTTGAAATTTGTTTTGTGTTTATTTTTTGAAAATAAGGACCTACGTGGTTTGCGCCGTAGACCCCGCCGGCTGAAGATGGCGAGCCTGTTTCATTTTGAATTTTGAAAATTTCATTTTTGGAAAACTGAGGACCTGCACGGCTAGTGACGCAGACCCCGCCCGCTAAAGGTGGGCGAGCCCTGTCCGCTAAGGGTGGACATCCCTGGATTCGTTTTTTCCTTGATTTGGAACTTGCGTGGTTCGCGGCGCGATCTTGCCTGATTGAGGTGGGCAAGTCTCTATTTTTTGTTCATTGTGATTCTTTTTTTTTTTGAGAATTTCTTTTGTTCATTCTTGCAAGAGCGAATTCTTTCGAGGGATGCTCGGATTTAGTTGCAACCTGAAGGTGGGTCGTCAACGTGTTTAGACGAACCATTGTCTCGTGGTCATCATCTTTCATGGTTTTGAGCTAGTCTTTACGGCTCAATTTTTCCACTACCTGGCTCCTTGATTAGGGGACTACGTAAGTATCAACGGCGACGTTTGTCTTGAGGTCGTAAACTGGTTTTATTTTTTTGAGACATCCAAACACGGGACTTCGTACAGCGTAGTCTGAGAATATTGTTTTAACTTTTCATACTCTCTTTTGAAATATATATTTTCTTTCGAGCCCCCCAAGCATTCGTGCTTGACGGTCATTTCTTGTTAAAGAGGTTCCTTGGGGATATGCATTTTCTAATGTCCTTGATCGTGTTTGGGGATCGTGCTCGTAAGTGCGAGCGATCTTTGAAGTGGTATGCTACTTTGACGAAGTCGTGAGGTGCGACTTTCGGCAATTTTCAAGTCAAATGAATATGGCAGGGCCCTATAGAAGTCAGAGCTGTTTTTTGGGCCTGGGCTCATTTTCGGCGCCCAGGCCAGGGCGTCAGAAATAATTTACGCCCAGGTGGGGCGTTGAAAATGTTGTTTGGGCCGGTCTTTTGATGACACAGTTGGCCTCTTGTTTTTTCGTTTATTTCACTTGGAAGTTATATGTATTCTCTTTTCTTTTGTTTTTTTCTTTATTTTTAGAACGTGATGATTTTCTCGAGAAGCCGTAGCCGATTGGTGGACTACGGTGCCTGTCGCTTTGGGGCGATTATTTTAAGGAACTGTTGCTCTTAAGGCGTACAGTTATTGCGATAGTTGGGCGAGTCTATATGGCCCGAGGAACATACCTTGAGGCGTAAGACTTTGACCGCTCTTGTTGTTGTATATTTTTCCTTTTGAACGCGTTCGTGAATGTTCGATACTTAGAATGATGATATGTATGTGCGAACGAGCGTTCATAGAATGGTCGTTGTGTGCGGTCCATTAATCAGTTTGCTTGAATCATTATTTTTTTGTTTTTTGAGCAATGACTGATTTTGAATAGTTTGCTTAGAAGCTTGATAGGGTTCAGGCCCATTCATGAAGTGGGCTCAAACATCGTGCCCTTTCGTTTGTTCAAACATTTGCTTCGAGATTTTTTATTTTGCTATGGTTGTTTCGTAGCTTGGAGCCCCCAAGTATGCATGTTGGGATGCTTCCTTTTGGCGTACGATTTTCGTAGGTTCTTTCGAGAAAGATGCCTTGGGGTTTCGCTCGTGTAGGTGCGAGCTATCCCTTCCGTGGTAGGTAATGTTTTGCTACCTTTAATCCTTAATGTAGAAGTCGTGTGGCTTGCATTTGGGCGATAAGTAGTCTTTGCCTCTTACTCTTGGTCGTGCTTGCATTAGTGCAATGTGCCTTAATTTTTTAGACTACACTGTGGGATGGTTGAACTTATGGTGCAACGTAGGCTTGTGTGGCCTAACGGCGTGTCTTAGAACATTCCTCCAAGTGTTGGGATATCATTATTATTTTTTGCATTGGAGTACTTCATCGCGCTGAATCGTTCAGGTGCTCGAACAAGTGTAGCACCTTCTGCGTGGGCGTGCACGGCTTATTACTTCGTTCGATGCGAGGATTCATAGATGTTTCTTTCTTATTTTTATATCAGGGAAAGATTTAGCAAGCAGAGATATTCAGCGCCCAGGCCGGGGCGTTAAAGATATTGGCGCCCAACTCTGGGCGTTGAAAATTATCTCTAGGTATATTTTGACAGTTCTTATCCTTGATTTGTGCTGTGTGTGCCGTGTGGCTGTGTGTGCCTTGTGCAACGATCGATCGAGCGGGGCGCGCTGCCTCGTGGCTTGATGGGGCTTGGGCGCAAGCCCAAGTGCCTCGTCTTGCGACGATTGGTACGTTTTGATTTTAATTTTGAATTTTCAGTTCGGAAATAATTTTAATTAACTTTGAAATTGATAATTTAAATTGTTTTCTTGGAGTTTAATTTTGAATATTATAATTATTATAAATGTTAATTTATACTAATTATTTTACTAAAATTAAATCCTTGAATTAATTTAAATTCATTTAATTCAACTGAAAATAAATTAAATAAATGGATTCAATTATAATTTTATATGAGCTTTAAATTTTTATTAAACTTGTATGTTTCCGGTTAGACTAGAAATACATTTTTATGTTTAAAATTAGTAAAGCATATAAATTTATTGGTTTAAGTGGGAGCAATTTTAGTCATAAACTCTTGATTAGGTCTACAAATCCCTTAAGGTTAAACAACTTGATTAGAATTAATAAGGACTGAATAATTGGTAGATTATTGGTGCCCTTGATTAATTGCTGCAAATATTTATGTGATGCATAACGTGTTTTACTAACCAGCTATGTGGGCCATTCATGATAATGAATGGGTGAATGGTATATATTGTATATGTACTGTTTTGCAGGTTATGAAGTGACTAGTATGGCCCAAATAAGATAGAAAATATGGTCTGCGTACCATTAATTTGAATGTAATTGGTCTAAAGTACCAAAATTGTTTTTCAATTCAAATATGGTCTGTGTACCATCAAATAGTTGTAATTAGTTTAATTATAGCTTATCCTATTTGAAGAAAATGGCGACTCCCATGGAGATTTTCAAGACGGACTTTGAAGTTGAAGCTTCAAGATGAAGTCGGGCCATACTAGATCACATTTATCTTATGCATGTTTTAAGTTATTTATTGTTTTTAAATATATCTTAAATATGCATGAGATCAAAGCTTGATTATGTTGCATGATTAAGGATTTTAGTTCACTTAAAATCTAACCAACATAGTAAGAGCCTTAAGTTCCAAACTTAAAAATTGAGTTAAAAGGTGCCATGCCAAAATAACACTTACTTGGATATCCTTTCTTCATCGATCTTAGTAATAGTTTTCCGCCATAGCGAGGTGTTACTTATCGATACTAAAGGCGTAAGGTACACAAATAATTGTGAGTACATGTTAGTTTTGGTGAAACTCAACGATATAAGTAAGGAGTCCTTTTATGTCGTGGCAAAATCGATAGGTTTACCTAATAAGTTCTTAGATGTGCCTATCAACCAAGAGTAGTTTCTAGACTATTAGCAAAAGGCTTTTTCTTACCTAAAAGATTTTAGAATTGAGTCTAAATACATAATGTGCTTAATTCTTCAATGGATTTTAGGATCTTGGAATCATTTTATTCACACCTGCCGGAACACATAACTTGAATAAAATGCTTAATGAACATTGAATTATGCGTGTATGCTAGAATTTAAGTTTATTAAGAGAAACTGTGAATGGTTATTTATTTGTTTATTCTTTTTCAATTGTAGTTTTAATTATGGCAAACAACAATTCATTCAACATTCGATCAATTCTCGAAAAGGAGAAGTTGAGCGGGAAAAACTTTCTTGACTGGCAAAGGAACTTGCAAATAGTTCTTATGCAGGAAGAAAAGGAGTATGTCCTGGAAGAGGCGATGCCCGAAGCCGCAGGCGAAGGGGTCACTCAGGCAGCCCTCAATCGTTGGATTGATGCCAACAAGGATGTGAAATGTCTAATGCTTGCAACCATGAGTGCAGATCTACAGAAAACGTTCATCAACTCAGATGCTTTCACGATCATCAGTGAGTTAAAGAACATGTTCCAAGATCTGGCTCGGGTCGAAAGATTCGAGACTCATAGGAAAATTCTTGAGACCAAGCTTAAGAAAGGCGAGCCCGTAAGTCCACATGTTCTCAAAATGATTGGACTCATTGAGAATATGAGTCGGCTGGATCAGCAATTCTCTCAGGAAATGGCTGTAGACACCATCCTCCATTCTCTTCATAACGGGTATGATCAGTTCAAATTGAACTACAGTATAAATAGTCTGGACAAAACGCTCACTGAGCTTCACGGTATGCTGAAGACCGCTGAAAAAACGCTCAAAAGTGATAAGCAAGATGTGCTTATGGTGCGTGGGGGAAAGTTCAAGAAATCTGGAAAGAAGAGGAATGCTAAGAAAGGTGGCAAGAAGGCCAGCCCAACTAAGCAAACTGGCGCCAAGTCTGAAAAGAGGAAGGTCAGTCAACCCACTTCTGAATCCGAATGCTTCTACTGCAAGAAGAAGGGGCATTGGAAGAGAGATTGCTTGAAGCTAAAGGAAGATCAGAAGAACGGAACAGTCGTTCCATCTTCAGGTATTTTCGTTATAGACTGTACACTTGTTAATTCAAGTTCTTGGGTATTAGATACAGGTTGTGGCTCACACTTATGTTCCAATTCTCAGGGACTAAGAAGAAGTAGAAAGTTAAGCAAGGGTGAAGTCGACCTACGAGTGGGAAATGGAGCAAGGATTGTTGCATTAGCTGTAGGAACTTATTGTTTGTCGTTGCCCTCTGGGCTAGTTTTGGAACTGGAAGAATGTTTCCATGTTCCAAGTCTTACTAAAAACATCATTTCTGTTTCTTGCTTAGATGCTAAGGGATTTTCCTTTTTAATAAAAGACAATAGTTGTTCGTTTTATTTTAAAGAGATATTTTATGGATCTGCTAGATTAGTCAATGGACTTTATTTATTAGATCACGACAAACAAGTTTATAACATAAATACCAAAAAGGCCAAAAAGGATGATTCAGATCTCACCTATCTGTGGCATTGTCGATTAGGCGATATTAACTTGAAACGCATGGAAAGACTTCAAAAGGAAGGAATTCTAGAACCATTTGACTTAGAGGATTATGTTAAGTGCAAATCATGTTTACTTGGCAAAATGACAAAGCAACCTTTCTCTAAAGTTGGAGAAAGAGCAACTGAACTATTGGGTTTAATCCATACAGATGTATGTGGACCAATGAGTACAAATGCTAGAGGTGGTTTCAGCTACTTTATCACTTTCACTGATGACTTCAGTAGATATGGTTTATGTCTACCTAATGAAGCATAAGTCTGAATCCTTTGATAAATTCAAGGAATTTCAGAGTGAAGTAGAGAATCAATTAGGCAAGAAGATTAAGGCACTGCGTTCTGATAGAGGCGGTGAATATCTGAGCTATGAATTTGATGACCATCTGAAAGAATGTGGAATTCTATCAGAATTAACTCCTCCTGGAACACCACAATGGAACAGTGTGTCGGAACGGAGGAACAGAACCTTGCTAGACATGGTTAGGTCAATGATGGGTCAGGCCGAACTTCCAATAGAATTTTGGGGACATGCACTAAATACAGCTGCACTCACTATAAATAGAGCTCCGTCTAAAGCTGTTGAAAAGACTCCATATGAGTTATGGTTTGGAAAGCCTCCAAAAGTGTCTTTTCTTAAAATTTGGGGATGTGAAGTATACGTCAAACGATTAATTTCAGACAAACTTCATCCAAAATCTGACAAATGTATCCTTGTGGGCTATCCAAAGGAAACAAAGGGGTATTACTTCTACAATACAACTGAGAACAAGGTGTTTGTTGCTCGAGATGGTATCTTTTTGGAAAAGAATCACATTTCCAAAATGACAAGTGGGAGAAAAGTAGACCTCGAAGAAATCCGAGTCGAACAACGAACTCTAGAGAATGCTCAAGATGACATTCAAGATGAAACTCAGAGATCTTTAGAAGTATCTGGTGAGGATCATGGTCAATCTAGAGATGTAACCCCGCGTAGATCGCAGAGATATAGATCTCAACCGGAAAGGTACTTAGGTATTTTGACGAACGAGAGCTATGATGTTCTATTACTTGAAAGTGATGAACCTGCGACTTACAAACAAGCTATGACGAGCCCTAGCTCCAAGCAATGGCATGAAGCCATGCAATCTGAATTAGACTCCATGTCTGAAAACCAAGTATGGGATTTGGTCGATTTGCCAGATGGCTACCAAGCCATTGGAATCAAATGGGTTTCAAACTGAAAAAGGACAAGGATGGGAAACTTGAAGTTTTCAAAGCTAGATTGGTTGCAAAAGGTTACAGGCATGTCCACGGTGTGGATTACGATGAAACCTTTTCACCAGTTGCAATGCTAAAGTCTATTCGGATAATGTTAGCAATCGCTGCATATTATGATTACGAAATATGGTAGATGGATGTCAAAACCGCTTTCTTAAACGGCGTTTTAACAGAAACTATATTTATGACACAGCCTGAAGGTTTTGAGGATCCAAAGAATGCTAAAAAGGTATGCAAGCTAAAGAAATCAATCTACGGATTGAAGCAGGCATCCAGGAGCTGGAATATACGTTTTGATGAAGCAGTCAGTGACTTTGGTTTCATAAAGAACGCAGACGAATCTTGTGTATACAAGAAGGTCAGTGGGAACAAAATTGCTTTCCTAGTATTTTATGTTGATGACATATTACTTATCGGAAATGACATTCCTATGTTGAACTCTGTCAAGATTGGCTTGGGAAATGTTTTTCGATGAAGGATCTAGGAGAAGCACAGTACATATTGGGCATTAAGATTTACAGAGATAGATCTAAAAGGATGATTGGACTTAGTCAGAGCACTTATATCAATAAAGTGCTTGATAGGTTCAAGATGGCAGACTCCAAGAGAGGCTACCTACCCATGTCTCATGGAATAACTCTAAGCAAGACTCAGTGCCCAAAAACACTTGATGAGCGTAGACGAATGAATGGGATTCCATATGCATCATTGATTGGTTCAATAATGTATGCTATGATATGTACACGCCCGGATGTTGCGTACGCACTCAGTGCTACGAGCAGATACCAGTCAGACCCAGGAGAGGCACATTAGACTGCTGCCAAGAACATTCTGAAGTACCTGAAAAGGCACAAAGATGACTTCCTGGTCTATGGCGGAGATGATGAATTAATTGTTAAAGGCTATACGGACGCAAGTTTCCAAACCGACAAAGATGATTTCAGATCACAGTCTGGGTTTGTCTTCTGCCTCAACGGAGGTGCAGTAAGCTGGAAAAGTGCTAAGCAAAGCACCATTGCGGATTCTACAACTGAAGCGGAGTACATTGCTGCACATGAAGCAGCAAAGGAAGCTATATGGCTAAGGAAGTTCATAGGTGAACTTGGTGTAGTCCCCTCCATTAAAGGACCAATAGCCCTGTATTGTGATAATAACGGAGCTATTGCATAGGCAAAGGAGCCTAGACACCACCAAAGAGTCAAGCATGTACTTCGTAGATTTCACCTTCTACGAGAGTTCGTTGAAAGAAAAGAAGTCGAGATAAGCAAGATTGGAACTGATGACAACATATCAGATCCATTGACTAAACCTCTGCCGCAGGCGAAGCACAACTCGCACACTGCAGCTATGGGAATCAAGCATATTGGAGAATGGCTTTGATGTCCTTATTTAATGTTTTAAAGTTTTAGAGTTTAAATTCTTTGTAAAAAATTATTGGTTAATAAATGAATAGAATTCATTTTTCCATTTAATTTGTGGTTTTATTAAATGATGAGTCCCTTCAATTTGACGATATATTCAAGATAGACTGTCAGGACCAGTCCTGTGACTAAGAAATGTCTATCAAGTGAACTTGAATGTCAAAGGTTGAAAATGGTCCCTGGTCGGAGTTTTCTATAAAATTGGACGCATAGAAAACGTTAGACGACTAGAATGCAAGATGACTAGTAGTTCTGTTTCTTGAACTATGTGGACATGACAATGTCATAATCATTTGCATAGATACTTACTTTGGGAAGACTAGTATCGGACAGACCTATGAAACTTTACTGTAAGAGATGAAAATCTGTCATAAGTAAATTTCATTAAAATTATTAGACACTAAATCCTCAATACCTGAGTGATTTGAGATTACTTGTTTGAGAACTGGTTACTTTGACGTTGACCAACCGTCGCACCGTAAAAGGAGGCTATAAAGGCAACGCTCAGGTAATCACCTATCAAACGAAGTCTAATCTCAAGATCACAAGATTGGGATTGTCCTCCCATAAATCGGGATGAGATGCTTAAAAGTTGTACAAGGCCACTCGGAGAGCTAGAAACTGCAAAATGCATGGCCGTGCTCGGATGAATCATAGGCTATGATTATCTGTTTATTTGATTAGTTGAACTCTGAAACGGAGAAACACCTCAGGACATAATAAGGATGACAACTCTTACCTTATGTTCAAGAGCAAGCATCGACCGACAAAGGAATTAGGTAAATGCACACTTGTCCCTAAGGACAAGTGGGAGACTGAAGGAAATAGTGCCCTTGGTCCAAGTATGCATATAATATTAAGTCTAATAAATGCGGTTCAGTATTAATTAACAAGTTAATATTTCAGTGAGATCAAGTGAGCTGAATGCCTGACTAGAGGCCGCTTCAGTTCAAGTGGAATTAATTATATTAATCCACAGCTTACTCTTGACTGAACCCGTAGGGTCACACAAATAGTACGTAAACGGATCAAGTATTTAATGGCATTAAATACTCCATCTATGGATATTCGGAATCGACGGATCTTGGTTTCAGTGGGAGCTGAGATCGTCACAGGCAAGAAATGAATACTCCGGAAACGATGATATTGCCGGAAACAGAAATATGGATCGTATCGGAAATATAAATATTATCCAAGTCGTAGATGTTGCCGGAAACGGAAACATGGTACGTATCGAAAAATATTATCGGAAATGGAAATATTGCCGGAATCGGAAATATTGCCGGAAACGGAAATATTGTCAGAATCGGAAATATTATCGGAATCGGAAAATAATTCCGGAAACGGAAATATTAAATATTTGTTCGAAACGGAAATTAATTCCGGAATCGAAAATATTAAATATTGTTCGTATCGGAAATAAATTCCGGAATCGGGAATTTAATCGGAAGCGTATCGTACGAATTAGCATCGGACGAGGCCTGCCAGACGAAGGCCCAGCACGAAGTCGGGCCATCGCCCAGCAAGCGAAGCGCGCCACACGAACAGCCAAGGCCACGCCAGGCCCATCGCAAGGCCAGGCCCAGCAGGCCGTGGCAGCGCGCGCAGCTGCGAGCAGTGGGCTGCGAGCATTGCTGCAGCTCGCGTGGGCTTGTAGCTCGCATGGGCCGAGCGGCCGTGTGGGCTGTGCGCGGGCATGGCCTGCACGCTTGCGGGTCATGCTCGTGTAGAGTTTGTGTTCACATACGAAGCCTAAAATGTCTAGGATTTGTTTAATGATTAAATTCCTAATCCTAAAAGATAAATTAATTAAAATAAGAATTCTACTAGGATTCTAATTTAATTAATTCGTATCCTAGTAGGATTCGATTACTTATTCCATAGCCTATAAATATGAGTTAAGGGCTCATAATTTAAATCGAGTATTCAAGTATTCAAAGTGATTTTGAGAACAAAATTCAGTCACATAATTGCCTACAAGTAGCCGAAAATTCCAAGTACCTTAAGGGCGATTCTAGTTGATCAAGCTTAAGGCGGATCCGGACGTGCTGTGGAATATCTACGGAGGGACGACACTTGGAGTCCTAAAGACTTGTTCTTGTTCGGTTCGGGCGCAACTAGGGAGGGCACGCAACAAAGTGTATGCATCTGAATTATGCTAAATGATTATGTGTAAATAATATGCTTTCCTGGCTTTATGGTTTTTCCGCATGATTTATGTTTTGTCATATGAATCATAACCTAACATAAGCTTCGAATGGGCCAAAAGAATGTTCCATAAAGGAAAAAGGTGATGGGAGCCAACCATACACCAAATAATAAATAATAAAAAATAAAATCGGGCCATACCGAGTGTCGGGCCATACCGACGGAATTCCTGCGCATAATATAAATGAAACAACTTCTTGTATCATTAGTAGGAGATCAAACTTTCCGGCAAGTCTCCCCCCATTGTTCATACTCAAGGTATATACGTTCCAAGAGTTTTGAAGCTTGTTCTGGTTGCACTTTACGTTTATTAATATTTATTAAAGGCGAACTCAAGACTCAACAACATATACACATACAATTAATAAACAACAACCAAAACAATCTTATTTTAATGCTTTAGGACTTGTGATCAACAAAGCAAGACACTTGTGAAATTACTACCATGTTCATCGTCACAAAAGTGAGATTCCACATCATGCCCATTAACATGAGGGTTGTGCCCTTGCACGACAAATCCTAATTCATTTCATATAATATTCCCAACTGAACCCTACATGTGCGGTGGCTTACGTGAGCTAACCCTTCACATGTGGTAAAATAAATAGTACAACGAGGTACGAATAATTGGCTCAAAGTATGTTAGACATCCCGTACAATAGCATAATAATAAATAATCAATCCCTTGCATGTGAAACAAACCATACATGCATAAATATGGAACAACACGATTGACAATGAAATCCATACTCATAATAATCTCAACATGCTCGTTCAACAATTAATCTAATACATCCAACATCATAATTCACATGATCATTCATCAAAATAAACATGAATCCACATAATATAATTCACATCAATACAATCATGTAATTCTCTTGACAAATGGTGTGGTCGCCCTAGACTTGTAGGTACCTTGAATACCTAAGCGTAGGGGCCACTAATACGAGCACTCACCAAAATAATGAAACTTAAATTATTTCCATGTTCATTAAATTTCCAGCAACTTTATAAAATCTTAAACCTTATATAAACTTTAGTATTCAATCATTCTTCAATGAAATAATCGTCTCAATTTGCAAAACCAATCCCTAGTATGAAAACATACTTTTTCCGCCTTTAAAATCAATAAAAATCAACACTTTAGGCCTTTATTTAAATCTGAAAATATAATTGATTATCATAATTAAAATCATCACCTAATTATGCAAATGAATTGACTCATTAGGTCTAGGTTAAAACCCTAACTTGAAAATCCCAATAAAAACCAATTTAACATCGTAAAAACCAATTCTTTATTAAATAAACGAATCTGAAAATTCATACTTTAATAATTAAAACAAGCCTAATGAATCACAACACGTAAATCCTCAAAGCACGGTGTTCATAACCGATTCCCAGCATTTTAATAATTCGAAACAATAATAATATCATAATTTAATAGGTAAGGAAGAAGAGAATTATACCAATCCGGCCTATAGCACGGAACAACCACGAATTTAAGTGATTGGGCGAAAAAGATTGAACAACGAACAAAAACAACACACCACACACACACACGATGTGTGTGCGCGCACGGACGAAGGAACGAAGCAGCAGCAGGCGCGGCACAGCAGCGCGACACACGGGCGAGTGCGCAAGCTGGGGCGCAAGCAGGAGAGAGGGACGCACGCGCTGGGACGCGAGGGAGCAGGGGCGCTGTGCGCGAAGAAGGGGCGAGAGAGGGAGCAGGGCGCGCGCGCTGGTGTGCGAGGGTGAGCGCAAGGCAAGGCGACGAGAGGGGGAGTGTGGGCGTGCGACTGGCAGCACCACACCGCAACAACAACGCAACAAGAGGGGAAGACAGCGGCACGCAGCAACAGCACGAGGCTCGTGCTTGCGGGCCGAGTGAGCCAGACGAACAAAGGGAGAGAGAAAGAGGAGTGTGGGGCAAGTAAGAGAGAAAAGGGTTTATGACAAAATAGGGGGATCTTTTAATGAGGGGAGTCCTATTTATAGGCTCCCTATTTCTAATGGGCTAGGCTTAGGGAATTTGAATTGGGCTTAGGGAATTTAATGATTGGGCTAGCTTAGGATTTGAATTAAACTCTTTTGATTGGGCTCGTTTAATAAAACGAATTGACTTTTCATTTAAAACCCAAACCTTTTAAAATCACTTGCGGCTCATTAAATTTCCCGACTCGGAAATTAAATTGGTTTCATACTTAATTAAAATAATAAATATTTTAAGTAATTAAAATACATTTAAATAATATTTAAATGCGAAATAAATTCCAAAAATCGTAAAATGCTTTATAAATATAATTAAAATATATTTATAAATATTATAAAAATACGAGGTATTATAGTCTACCCTCCTTAAAAGAAGTTTCTTCCCGAAACTTGGGTTCGGAAATCAAAATTCAAACTCAAAACTTGAGACTTTATGAGACTTTAATGCGTTCACTTGCAAAAATTTTAAGTTGTTGTACTCTTTACATGATTAAACATGACAATAATAAGTGCAAATTCAATAGAAAGCACTAAATTGAGCACAAAATAGGGGAAAACAAGGTAAAAAGCGCGAAATTCTACCGCACTCTACCCCCCTTAAAAGACACGAGTTACGACCCCGTAACTCAACTAATACCTCGGGAAAAAGCTCGGGATATTTCTTTTCCATTTCGTCCTCCGCTTCCCAAGTTGCTTCCTCAGATTCTTGATTAGACCACAATACTTTGACAATTTTCACATCTTTAGTACGTGTACTACGCACTTTACTATCAAGGATTTTGACAGGTCTTTCCTCAAAGGTTAAACTTTGGTCTAATTCTATGGTCTCCGGTTGCAACACATGCGACTTATCCGGGATATATTTCCTTAACTGAGATATCTGGAACACATTATGCACTCTATGCAAGTCCATAGGCAAGGCTAGTCTATAAGCTACCTTTCCAATTCTTTCTAAGATTTCATATGGGCCTATGTACTTAGGGCTTAACTTCACTTTCTTTCCAAATCTCATGACACCTTTCATTGGTGACACTTTGAGCAACACCTTATCACCTATGTTGAACTCTTCATCCCTACGTTTCAAGTCTGCATAACTCTTTTGGCGATCCTGCGCCGTTGAATCTTGGATTGGATGGTTCGGATTTGGTTCATGGTGTCCTCGATCATTTGAGGTCCCAACACTACGCACTAATGTCGTTCCAACAAAGGGGACTCCTACACTTTCGTCCATACAGGGCCTCAAATGGTGTCATTCCAATACTAGCATGATAGCTATTGTTATATGAAAACTCAATCAAATCCATGCTATCTTCCCAACTTCCTTGGAAATCAATGACGCATGCCCGAAGCATGTCCTCAAGGGTTTGGATGGTTCTCTCAGTTTGTCCATCTGTGGCTGGGTGGAAGGCTGTACTCATTTTCAATGTCGTACCAAAGCTCTTCTGCACACTCTTCCAGAAATTTGAAACAAACCTTGAATCCCTATCTGATACGATATCCTTAGGAACTCCAGGTAACCTCACAACATTCTTAATGTAAGCTTTAGCAAGTTGTTCCATTTTCCAGGTTTCCTTCATTTGTATAAACACTGCTGACTTGGTCAACCTATCTACCACAACCCAAATTGTATCATTTCCGGCTTTCGACTTAGGCAAACAAGTGACGAAGTCCATGGAAATACAGTCTCATTTCCAGCTTGGAATCTCTAAAGGTTGGACCTTTCCTTGAGGTCTCCTATGCTCTATCTTGACCTTCTGACAGGTCAGGCATCTAGCCAAAAATTCAGCCACTTCGTTCTTCATTCTTGGCCACCAATAGATCTTTTTCAAGTCCTTATACAACTTGTCACCATCTGGGTGCACAGAATATGGCGTATTGTGCCCTTCTTTCATTAATCTCTCCTTCAATTCTCCACACTTTTGAGGCACGCACCACCTGCCTTTGTACCTCAAACTTCCATCATCATGGATTCGGAAATCTAACTCCTTACCTTGCGAAATCTTTTCCTTGATTCCCTCCAACGTCACATCACCAGCTTGATTCTCCCTAATCTCATCAAATATTGACGGCTGGATGGTTAAGGCATTCATCATTCCCTCAAGGTTTTCACCACTTACTATTTCAAGGTTCAAACGCTGCATGTCCTTACACAACTCGTTAGCAACTACTAACGCATTAACACTAGGGCTGAGCACGGTTCGGGTAACCGAACCGATAAGCTTATCGGTTCGGAGCTTATCGGTTCGGTTACCCGAAACCCGATAACACCAAAACCAATACCCGAACCTGAACGGATAAGAAACGGTTACCCGAAATTCGGGTACCCAAATATCCGGATACCCGAACCAATTATCCGAAATGAACCGATTTTTTGACTTTTGATTAAATTTATAATTTTATTCCCCAATTTTTAATAATGTAGCACTTTTTTCAAAAAACTATAATAAAAATCTAAATAACTAGAATTAACATTCTATATAGTCCTTGACTTCTTGCATAAGTACCATATTCCATAGCTGATTTTATGTCTCATAAGGCTATAAATCATAATGACTGAAAAATATACGATCATATGTTGTATAAATAAAGTATTTAGCGCTCACGAGTCACGATTAACTAATTATCAACTACATAAACAATAAATAATCCACACAATTACACAAGATAAAATAAAATAGTTCTCAATTAACCAATATTACATATATAATTTGCCACGTAGGCAAGGAAAAAGCTTTAGACATTTTAAGCTTGCTCTTTGAAATTCTGGTACAGAACACCATCCTCACCAACAGCCAGCAGAGAACATTTCTATAAGAAGAGAACCAGGCTACTTGAAAAATCCATATATAGTCCCTATAAAATAGAAAACCAGACTTTGTCAAATTCAAATCCAACAATATAATCAATATATTTGGCTTTAAAATTAGCACAATTTAACATCTGATAAAGCCAATCACTACCACTCTTCACAGAACTAGAAGAAGAAACAAGAAACTATAAAAACATTGCAAAGAAACCAGGCAAGACCAGTACGACACTGCAGCTGACCAGAACTATATGACTGATATACAAAGTTCAATATACAGGACATCAACTCATGCTAAATGCAAATGATAACAAATAAAAAGTTGACAAGCATCATATTCGGTTAATTTAACATCACCAGGCCAAGAATTGTCAAAAATTAACACTATACAAAATAAAATAATCACAATATCCATCAACAGTGATAAGATAAGCCACAGAGATACTTCCATTAAAAATGCAGAAACCCATACAACTACCCATACAAAAATTCAGAAACTAAGTGTGAATAACTTCCATTAAAATCAAAAATAAGATGGCACAACAACTTATGGAGAAATGGCCAATCATATATCATACTTTAATCACCCACATAATCACAATAGTTTACCAAACCCGTAAAACACTACTGGAAGACATTACTTAACAACACCAAAACCCCGAAATTTTAAAGATTTGAATTGGGATGATTTCTTTAATTTTCTACTGGAGTTTTGCTAGAATGAAGGTTTTCTTGAATGTGGTAGAAATATATGAAAGGATTTATTTGAAGAATAAATGGAACTGAATGATTTGTGGGTTGATATCCAAACTCATTAATCTGTTATGGTATTAATGGAGGAGTATTAAGTTAAGTAGGTAATCAAGAAACAAAACATACCCTTTCTTAATTTTAAGACAATTAATATCAAGTAATTCGACGAACTCAGATGATCTCAATTAATAAGTAATTCTCAGAACAAGTAATTCAACGAACTCAGTATCTCAATTAAAGTTTACATACCTGGAAAACTTCGACAAACTCAGATGATGGAGATGGAGAGGAGGAGCGGCGGTCGAGCGGACTCGTTCAGTATGAAAGAAGATGATGGAGATGGAGAATAGAGAGGAGGAGCGGCGGCCCGGCGGCCTCGATTGATAAAATTCGAAGAGTGAAAGGTTTTTGAGAGGAGAGAGAAAAACACAGTGAGAGACTGAGAGGAGAAGGGCCAGAACGGCGGAAAGGAAAAATGAATTAGGTTTTGGTCCTTAGGTTACTCTAGCGTTATTTTTTTAAGATATTCAGCATTTTTTTTTAAAAAAAAAGAAAGTTTAGCTTTTCGGGTAGTTCGGGTATCCGAGTCTTTGTTAACGGGTATCGGTTACCCGATCCGTTAACAAAGATTCGGATCGGCTACCCAAACCGAAATCGTTATCGGTTCGGGTACCCTAATATTCGGATCGGTTTCGGTTCGGGTTTTCAGGTTTTTGGTTTTTCTGATAGTTTTGCACAGCCCTAATTAATACTATGACTTGGTTTCCTACTCAAGGCATCCGCAACTACATTCACTTTTCCTTCATGGTACTGAATATCCAAATCATAGTCTTTGATTAATTCCAACCACCTTCGTTGGCGCATATTCAGATCCTTCTGTGTGAAAATGTACTTTAAGCTCTTATGATCCGTAAATATCCTACACTTCACACCATAGATAGTGTCTCCATATCTTCAATGTAAACACTATAGCGGCTAACTCTAAATCATGGGTGGGGTAATTAGATTCATATGGCTTCAACTACCTCTACGCGTACGCAATCACCTTCCCGTTTTGCATCAACACACACCCTAAACCATTCTTAGAGGCATCACTATACACATCATAGGTACCACTCTCATCTGGCAAGGTCAACACTGGCGCGGTTGTCAATCGCGTCTTCAAGGCTTGGAACGCCTCTTCACACTGGTCATTCCATTCAAACTTTGCTTCCTTCTTCATCAAGGTTGTCATTGGCTTGGCTATCCTAGAAAAGTCTTGCACAAAGCGCCTATAGTAGCCAGCTAATCCCAGAAAACTTCGAATGTCAGTCACACTCTTGGGTGTAGGCCATTCACTAACAGCTTTGATCTTAGCAGGGTCAACTGCCACTCCTTCCTTAGACACAAAATGTCACAAAAATGCAACTCTTTCCAACCAAAACTCACACTTTGAGAACTTGGCATACAACTGGTTATCTCTCAGGGTACTCAACACAGATCTCAAGTGTTCAGCGTGATCCTATTCACTCTTCAAATACACTAGGATGTCATCTATGAAAACCACTACAAACTTTTCCAAATAGGCATGGAATACACGGTTCATCAAGTCCATAAATATTGCAGGTGCATTGGTTAACCCGAAAGGCATAACAGTGAACTCATAATGCCCGTATCTAGTCCTGAATGCGGTATTTGGTATGTCGTGGTCAGCGATTCTCAATTGATGATAACCCGAACGCAAATCGATCTTTGAAAAGATTCCTACTCCTTTCAGTTGGTCAAATAGGTCCTCTATCCTAGGTAAAGGATACTTATTCTTGATAGTGACCTTATTGAGCTCCCTGTAGTCTATACAAAGCCTCATACTTCCATCCTTTTTCTTCACAAACAACACTGGGGCTCCCCAAGGCGATGCACTTAGCCTAATGTAACCTTTCTCTAACAGATCCTCCAATCGTCCTTTCAACTCATTCATTTCTGCTGGAGCCATTCGAAATGGTGCTTTTGAAATAGGCGCGGTTCCAGGCACTAAGTCTATGGTAAAGTCAATAGGTCGATTGGGAGGCATCCCCGGGATCTCTTCCGGAAACACATCGAGGAATTCTTTAGCTACTGCAATATCCTCAGGCTGATCTTTGATCACATGCTCTAGGTTTCTCACATTGCATAAGAAGACTGGGTTCCCTTTACCGACTAGCTTCACGAGTTACATTACCGTGATAATCCCTATGTTCTTAGGCTTACCAAAACGACGATATGACACTACTTTGCCTATGCTAGACCTCAAGTGAACCTTCTGCTTCTCACAATCTATTTTGGCTTTGAACATGGACAACCAGTCCATTCCTAGAATTACATCTAGATCTCCTAACTCAAACTCGATTAGGTTAGATAAGAACACGGTCTTGGCTATGGTCAAAGGCACATCTCTATGGATTTTGGTACACTTCACTATGCTACCAGTAGGTGTGAATATAGGTACTTCCATTGTTTCAAGCTCTTTCAACCCTAATTTCCCCAAAGCATCTACTGATATAAAAGAATATATCGCACCAGAATCAAATAGAACTTTAACTACAACGGAATTAATAGAAAAAGTACCCGCTATGACGTTAGAGGAGGTTTCCGCTTCTTGCCTAGATATCACATTCAGCTTCCCTTGGGCAACTCCCTTGTTATAGCCACCTCCATTGGTGTTTCCATTGTTGTTTATGTTCCCATTCTACTATTGGTTTCCTCCAGGCTTTCCATGGTTCTGGTGATTGCCATTGCTGTTACCGTTGTTACCACCTTGGTAATTCCTTTGGTTTCCACCTCCATTTCCCCCATTTCGGTTCTGATTATTCTGATTATTGTTCTGGTGGTTACCTTGGTTAGGCTTTCCATTCTTAGAATAGCATTCATACTCCTTATGGCCTAACTTCTGACAGAATCTACAAGTCACTAGGTTTCCGTCACAATCCTTTCCAGGGTGATTCATGTTACAGCGCCTACAGTCGTAGGTCCTTACTCCATTCCTTCCAGACTGATTTCCACCACCTTGGTTGTTGCGATTTCCACCATTGTTAGCTCTAAAATGGAAGTTCCCATTCCCTTTGTGCTTCTTAAAATTCCCCTGATTCTGAGGGTTATTCCCCTGATTCAAGTTTCCACCATCCTTTCTCTTCTCAGTACTCCCGTTCTTCCTTTGTTGTAACCCATACAGGTGAGCAGCTTTTCCGTACAGGGTGTCTAATGAGGTAAAGGTCTCTCCAGACAACAACAATTGCAAGTCCATGGTCAATCCATTCTCAAATCTTTGAGCCCTGAGCTCTTCCGTTGCCACCACTTCAGGTGCAAACCTAGACAGCTCTATAAACTTAGAATAGTATTCCGTTACAGACAGACCCCCCATTTTGAGTTCGATGAACTCCTGCGCCTTTTGCTTCTTCAGATAAGGTGGGTAAAACTTGTTCCTTTAAGCGGTTTTGAATGATTCCCACCCAAAGTTAGGTGTGGCTCTAAGGGTATTCTCACATGTTGCCACCATAAATCCGCTTCACCCCTCAGGTAGTACACAGCACTGTTCACCCTAAGGTTTTCGGGGCAATTCACAGCTACAATAAGCTTATCAAATTCTCTCAACCAGTTTTCAAGCACACTTGGTTCAATCTCCCCACTATACAGTGGAGGCTTGCTTTGAGCTATTTTCTTAAACATTTCCCCAGCCGGATCATGCACTGGGTTGGCTCTAGTTTGAGCTAGGTCTCGAACTACCTCAGCTAGTTGTCTAACCACTTTAGAAATCTCTTGGTTAGCCATATCCCTTCTCCTGAATAAAATAAAAGACTAGCTTTAATATTGGTTGGACATGACATTACTAAGGCACTAGTTCGACAATGAACCCACTCACAACAAGAACACAATCACACGTGTCCTAGGGGAAGTTGGCGCCACTTTTGGGCCTTCTCACCCCACTATTCGATGCATGTAATTTAGATGGTTGCTACTTTGACCACCTTGCACATAAAATTTCATTGAAGAAATAACAATTAATCCCTTTGCGATACCCACAAACTTCGAATTGAAAATTGAACTTAAGAGATAACGAAAAGGAAATTCTATGCTTTTATTAATGCTTCAATGAATAGGTCTTACATTCACCAATGATATAACTTTATTTCTCCAACTATAATAGAACTAACAACCATAAGTAGTAGCTTTGCCACTTTATTATTCAACGAAAAATAAATAACTAAGGATTACATTTCTCTAAAGACTAACGTCATCACGACAATCAATTCTTTCCTTGTATTGCTCTGGAGTAAAGTCTTGATCATTAGGATCATCCAAGTCTTCTTCCGGATCGAAGTCTTCATCCATAGCCTCATCATCCTATTGTGGCTCACTATCAACGACATTATTCTCTTCAAGCTCATCCTCAGATCCACTAGATATCTCGATTGTTGGTTCAGGAACTATGGGATTAGGATTTTCAATCTCCACTACATCATCATCATCATCATCATCATCGTCCTCCTCAACATAATTAGCTTGCTCATCATGGATCATGCCATCCTCACCATCGCTTTCTACTCCTCCATAGCCCATACCTAGACCCGCAGAGTACTTCCCATCCTCATAGCTATTCTCCGCAACTTCTAAGATAGTAGTAAGAACCTCAGTATCATACTTCCACCTACCATCTCCAGTCCCATATTTGTACCAATTAGGGGTACCATCATTAAAATGCATGTCATTGAACTTGTTCTTAAGGTCTATGTAAGGGTTCTTATGGGGCAAACAATGAATAACCATACTAGCCATCATATCTTTGTGCCTAAGGTGGGGCATATCCTTGGTTGAATCAAAATAGTTGCAAGCAAACACGATCTTCTGGACATACATGTGAGGAGTCTCGTTATCCATCTTCTCTAGGTATCCTAGACTGGTGAACTTAGAAGGTAGCATCCTTAATTCCTGAAAATTCACAACTAGAAAGTCTTACTAACGCGTTCCCATAGAAATTCCAACCCAAAAAGGATACAATAAATAGTTCGTGGAGCGATACAATTAATTTCAATGCACAAGTATATGCTCAACATGAATTATGATGCAAATAATCATTCAAGGCAAGCTAAAACATGGTCAAAACATATACATGACAATTAATAAATCACATTATCATATAAAATGCATACTTAAACTAATATGCCCTTCTTAATCTACCCACCTCACTTGGAAGTAATATTAATTTTTGAAATTAATTAAGAAATAACTCCTAACTTAGTTGAAATTATTAAAATTAAAATCGAAAATTAATAAGAATTATTAATTAATTAAACAAATTAATTTCAGATAATTTAAAAAGGAAAAAAAAGAATCCGAAAAAAATAATTAAATTCGAAAAATATTCGAGTAAGTAAATAACAAATAAATAAATGATAAATAAATAAATAAATAAAATAATTCGGATATTTAAGAAAATCCGAAAATAACAAAATTAATTCGAATGAAAAAACAAAATTCGGAAAATTTAATTAGATTAAATAATAGCCCAAACTTTTCAACTCATTTCAAACGACCCAAAATAATTGATATTTGACCTTTAAAATATTGAGTACTCAAAATAATACGTTTTGACTTTAGGAAAATAATATTTAAAAATCCTAAAGTTCCGCATTAGTCTCCAATTACCACTTTGTAGTATTGCTTACTACAAAGAAGGAATGAAACTAAGCTCTAGTATACCACTTTGTAACACCCTAATAATTCCTTGCTTTTATAAAACCATTTTCCAACTTAAAATAAAGGAATTACTAAAGTATTACCGCCACCGTGATAACGGTTAAGGCTATTACCAGAATTACACAGCGGAATTTAATGTCAACTAACTTTTAAAAACATAATTAATAAAATATCGAGGCCTCCTACAAATTGGAACCATGACGGCCCAAAAACCAAAGTATAAAAAGTTCAACGAATTCAAACATAATTAAAGTATTAAATAAAATCGTTCAAAATACGAAAGCATGCAACTCTCTCAATCATCCCAAGCCACATGATTTCGATCTACCAACCTACTATATTATTCTACTCCCCATCAATGCAAGTGCAAATGACATATCACCATAGGGTCATTAAGGCAAAGGCCATGACCAAAAATACAAAGCACGTAGTCAGCAAAAGCTGAGTACTTACAAGAATAGAGTGAATCAAAACTATAAACATGCATCACTCACTAAGTGCTAATCAACATGCAAAAGCCATTTAAGAATTAACAAACAAATCATGAATATAAGACTCGACTCTTGACTCACAATTTAATTAGAATAAGCTTCGAACGGGCCAAAAGAATGTTCCATAAAGGAAAAAGGTGATGGGAGCCAACCATACACCAAATAATAAATAATAAAAAATAAATTTGGGCCATACCGAGTGTCGGGCCATACCGACGGAATTCCTGCGCATAATATAAATGAAACAACGTCTTGTATCATAAGTAGGAGATCAAACTTTCCGGCAAGTCTCCCCCCATTGTTCATACTCAAGGTATATACGTTCCAAGAGTTTTGAAGCTTGTTCTGGTTGCACTTTACGTTTATTAATATTTTATTAAAGGCAAACTCAAGACTTAACAACATATACACATACAATTAATAAACAACAACCAAAACAATCTTATTTTAATGCTTTAGGACTTGTGATCAACAAAGCAAGACACTTGTGAAATTACTACCATGTTCCTCCTCACAAAAGTGAGATTCCACATCATGCCCATTAACATGAGGGTTGTGCCCTTGCACGACAAATCCTAATTCATTTCATATAATATTCTCACCTGAACCCTACATGTGCGGTGGCTTACGTGAGCTAACCCTTCACATATGGTAAAATAAATAGTACAACGAGGTACGAATAATTGGCTCAAAGTATGCTAGACATCCCGTACAATAACATAGTAATAAATAATCAATCCCTTGCATGTGAAATAAACCATACATGCATAAATATTGAACAACACGATTGACAATGAAATCCATACTCATAATAATCTCAACATGCTCGTTCAACAATTAATCCAATACATCCAACATCATAATTCACATGATCGTTCATCAAAATAAACATGAATCCACATAATATAATTCACATCAATACAATCATGTAATTCTCTTGACAAATGGTGTGGTCGCCCTAGACTTGTACGTACCTTGAATACCTAAGCGTAGGGGCCACTTTGCAATACGAGCACTCACTTAGAAATCACCTCCTATCACCAAAATAATGAAACTTAAATTATTTCCATGTTCAATAAATTTCCAGCAACTTTATAAATCTTAAACCTTATTTAAACTTTAGAATTCTATCATTCTTCAATAAAATAATCGTCTTAATTTGCAAAACCAATCCCTAGTATGAAAACATACTTTTTCCGCCTTTAAAATAAAAAAAAATCAACACTTTAGGCCTTTATTTAAATCTGAAAATATAATTGATTATCATAATTAAAATAATCACCTAATTATGCAAATCAATTGACTCATTAGGTCTAGGTTAAAACCCTAACTTGAAAATCCCAATAAAAACCAATTTAACATCGTAAAAATCAATTCTTTATTAAATAAACGAATCTGAAAATTCATACTTTAATAATTAAAACAAGCCTAATGAATCACAACACGTAAATCCTCAAAGCACAGTGTTCATAACCGATTCCCAGCATTTTAATTATTCAAAACAATAATAATATCATAATTTAAAATACGGAATTTAAATAGAATAGGTAAGGAAGAAGAGAATTATACCAATCCAGCCTATAGCACGGAACAACCAGGAATTTAAGTGATTGGGCGAAAAAGATTGAACAACGAACAAAAACAACAACACACACACACACGATGTGTGCGCGCGCACGGACGAAGGAACGAAGCAGCAGCAGGCGCGGCACAACAGCGCGACACACGGGCGAGTGGGCGGGCTGGGGCGCGAGCAGGAGAAAGCGACGCGCGCGCTGGGGCGCGAGGGAGCAGGGGCGCTGTGCGCGAAGAAGGGGCGAGAGAGGGAGCAGGGCACGCGCTGGTGCGCGAGGGTGAGAGCAAGGCAGGGCGACGAGAGGGGGAGTGTGGGCGTGCGACTGGCAGCACCACACCGCAACAACAACGCAACAAGAGGGGAAGGCAGCGGCACGCAGCAACAGCACGAGGCTCGTGCTTGCGGGCCGAGTGAGCAGGACGAACAAAGGGAGAGAGAAAGAGGAGTGTGGGGCAAGTAAGAGAGAAAAGGGTTTATGACAAAATAGGGGGATCATTTAATGAGGGGAGTCCTATTTATAGGCTCCCTATTTCTAATGGGCTAGGTTTAGGGAATTTGAATTGGGCTTAGAGAATTAAATGATTGGGCTAGCTTAGGACTTGAATTAAACTCTTTTGATTGGGCTCGTTTAATAAAACGAATTGGACTTTTCATTTAAAACCCAAACCTTTTAAAATCACTTGCGACTCATTAAATTTCCCGACTCGAAAATTAAATTCGTTTCGTACTTAATTAAAATAATAAATATTCTAATTAATTAAAATACATTTAAATAATATTTAAATGCGAAATAAATTCCAAAAATCGTAAAATGCTTTATAAATATAATTAAAATATATTTATAAATATTACAAAAATACGAGGTATTATAACTGGCGTTAGCGCTGGCCTGCTGCTCGTGGCTCACCAATGGGTTTCATCTTGCAGTTAGCTCGGCCTTTGGCCCGTGCTTCTGGCTCATGGAATGAGGTTTGTGTTTCCGATTCATTTTTCAATTCAGGCAATATTACCGATTCGAACAATATTTCTGTTTTCGGTAATATTTCCGATTTCGACAATATTCACATTTCCGACAACATTTATGTTTCCAGTAATATTTCCGATTCGAACCATATTTCTTTTTTCCGAAAATATCTCCGATTCTGATAATATTTTTGATTTCGGTAATATTTTTGTTTCCTATCCGATCCATATTTCCGTTCCGAAAATATCTCCGATTCTGACTACATTTCCGATTTCGGTAATATTTCTATTTTCGGTAATATTTCCGATTAGAACCATAATTTTGTTTCCGGCAATATCTCCGATTTCGACAATATTTTTGATTTTGCCTTTTGATGATTTGTTTTGCTCCCACTGAAACCAAAATCCATAAGTTCAGAATAAAATCATCTATTAAAGTATTTACTGAATATAATATACTCCCTCCATCCCAATTTGATTCTCATGCTTTTTGATATGCTTGTAATTTGCACATCTTTAGGAGCCAATTAGGACTTTTGCGTAGTTTAGTTGCATATATTTTTATTTAGTGAAAATCTTATTCCTTTGCGTTTATTTTCTTTCTTTCTATGGATAGATTTTCTCTTTCTATTTCTAGGTCAAGTCAAAGAAACACATTTGAATAAGGAGTCACGCTAATCCGAAAGAGAGAAGAGCCACATCCATGGGGAACGAGCGTAGCCCCAACGCTTCCTTGCTTCCCCCTCATCACCATCTTCAAAGGACTTACATAAATGAGGAGATAGATAGATGGCTCCCACAAGGTCAATTACATGGGACAAGGAAATATTTATGCAAATGAGAAACTCTCCGGATAGTTTGAAGTTGTTGCGGAAGGATTCGGGAGAGCACTTGCACAACGGTCATATTTAACTTCCCATAAAAACTGATATACTCAACTTTTTGAAGTTATTCTGGTTGGAGGTCATAGCTTATCTCAATAGCTTTCCAATGTGTGGTCACACACCCTTTTTCGACGAGTAGAAATGGAGTTATGATGTTTTTAAGGAAAGAAGTACATCGCATGCCGCTTCACGGACCGTGCAGGTTTCCCAAAGTCGTGCAATAAGTAGATCGTGAAAACGGTTAGTTGGGCTCGTGAACCTCTTGCATGACCCATGCAAGACCTGATTGAAGGAAATAATGCCCTTGGTCCAAGTATGCATTCTATGTTAAGTCTAATAAATGCGGTTCAGTATTAATTAACAAGTTAATAATTCAGTGAGATCAAGTGAGCTGAATGCCTAGCTAGAGGCCGCTTCAGTTCAAGTGGAATTAATGATATTAATCCACAGCTTACTCTTGACTGAACCCGTAGGGTCACACAAATAGTACGTAAACGGATCAAGTATTTAATGGCATTAAATACTCCATCTATGAATATTCGGAACCGACGGATCTTGGTTTCAGTGGGAGCTAAGATCGTCACAAGCAAGAAATGAATACTCCGGAAACGATGATATTGCCGGAAACGGAAATATGGATCGTATCGGAAATATGAATATCATCCAAGTCGTAGATGTTGCCGGAAATGGAAACATGGTACGTATCGGAAAATATTATTGGAAACGGAAATATTACCAGAATCGGAAATATTGCCGGAAACGGAAATATTGTCAGAATCGGAAATATTGCCGGAATCGGAAAATAATTCCGGAAACGGAAATATTAAATATTTGTTCGAAACGGAAATTAATTCCGGAATCGGAAATATTAAATATTGTTCGTAATCGGAAATAGATTCCGGAAATGGAAATTTAATCGGAAGCGTATCGTACGAATTAGCATCGGACGAGGCTTGCCGGACGAAGGCCCAGCACGAAGCCGGGGCCATCGCCCAGCAAGCATGCGCGCCACAAGCCCAGCTAAGGCAGCGCCCAGGCCTACCGCAAGGCAGGCCCAGCGCGCGCCAAGGGCCACGGATGCGTGGGCCGTGCTGCGTGGGCTGCTGCTCGCACGCGCATGGGCAGCCCTTGTGGCTGCCGTGTGTGTGTGAGTTTGTGCTCATGCGTGATTCCTGAATCTACAAGAGTCAGTGTATGATTAAATTTCTATTCCTAATTGGATAAATTAATTAAATAGAATTCATGTAGGATTCTAATTTCAATTAATTCGTATCCTACTAGGATTACGATTCCTTTTCCATAACTCTATAAATAAAGGCCTAGGGGTCATAATTTATACACAAGTTTCAAAGTATTCAAAAGTGAGTTTTTTGAGAGAAAATTAAAACACATCTTGCTCATAAAGTGCCGAAATTTTCTAGTACCTTAAGGGCGATTCTAGTTGGTCAATCTTAAGGCGGATCCGGACGTGCTGTGGACTATCTACGGAGGGACGACACTTGGAGTCCTAAAAGACTTGTTCTTGTTCGGTTCGGGCGCAGCTAGGGAGGGCACGCAACAAAGAGTATGCATCTAAATTATGCTATATGATTATGTGTAAATAATATGTTGTCCTGGGTTAATGGTTGTTTCCGCATGATCTATGTAATGTCATATGTATCATAACCTAACAGTGGTATCACGAGCCCCTTATTATTTTCATAATCTAAATTGCATGAACATGGTTAAATATTACAAATTTGCAAGAATTAAAAGGGGTGATTAATTTTCGTAATTGTTAATTAATTGCAAATTGCGTTTATTTAATTATATGTACGCAGTTTTTCGGCAGTTTCTTCATTACTCATCCGAATTGAGTGATTTTTGTGTCAATTCCGCATGTAAAAGGCATTCTAAAATTTTGACAAAAATAGTATTTTTCTGCCGAACCCAGAATTCTCAAATTCGAAGCCTAACTATGACTTTTCGAAGGTTTTAGTTTTTCGAATGCAAAATTTCGTAAATTTAAGATGTTAAATTAAATATTTGCGATTCTTGTTGATAAATCTTGAATTTTTGATTGACCTACTGCATATGTTTAACAAGTTTGAATGCCTAGTCTTGTTAATTATGCAATCTAATTTGTAATTATGATTAATTTGTTGAAAATTAGAATAATTTAGAATTAATTTGATTTTCATAATTAATTGTAATTTAATTAGAAACCTATGATTAAAAACCACCATAAAAATTGTAAATTTACGATAAATTTTAAATTTTTATGACCTAGACTTGAATCCATATCAATCGGAAATCAATTGGATAATAAATTTTCGATTTTTCGCCCTAAAATTATGAAATTAATAATATTTATTAATTTGTCATTAATTTTAAATATAAATTTTAAATTTTTATGCGATTCGTTCAAATAACTTGCACGCACGAAGCAATGGACGCTTCGTGTTACCCTTAAGGGGTGTTGTATAATGCGGGCATGCGACGACGAGCAAGGGAGCTCGTCGCCCGTGCGGCACGAATGCAATGAGCAAGGGCGTAGTGCACGAGCACAAGGCAGCAGCCCTGCCTTGTGTCGTGTGCCACGAGCAATGAACGAATGGGCATGGGCGAAGGGCGAGCCAAGGCAGTCGCGTGTGGGCAGCAATCGAGCTGCGCCACAACGCGCGCTGCCTCGCACAAGTGCGCGCAGCCTCGCGCGCAGCGAGCGCAAGCTCGCGTGCCACGAGCGCTGCGCCCAGCACTACTCGCGCGCACAGCGCGCGATGTCGCTCGCCCAGCGAGCGATGTCGCGCCCCAGCGAGCGATGGCTCGCGCGCACAGCGCGCGATGTCGCCCGCCCAGCGAGCGATGTCGCGCCCCAGCGAGCGATGACTCGCGCGCACAGCGAGCGAGCCAGCGCGCCCAGCGAGCGATCTCGCGCGCGCGCACTGCGAGCGATAGCTCGCGTGCGATGGGGCGCTGTGCGGAGGCTTGCGATAGGACAGCAGCAGCTATGCGACGAGCGCATGGGCTGCGCGCACATGGCCAGCAATGGCTGTGTGCGTACGGCCCATGGGCGTGCAACGCGTAGGGTGTTTGCGTTACGATTAGATCGTTTTGAATGTTTAATTTGAAAATTTCAGTTCACGTAATTTTAATTAATTTTAAAATTAATAATTTGAATTAATTTCTTGGATTTTAATTTTGAATATTATAATTATAATAAATGGAATTTATTCTAATTATTTTACTAAAATTAAAATCATGAATTAATTTAAATGCGACTGAAATTAAATTAAATTTTTTGGATTCAATTATAAATTGATATGAGCTTTAAATTTTAATTAAATTTGTATGTTTCCGGTTGGACTAGAAATACATTTTTATGTTTAAAATTGGTAAAGCATATGAATTTATTGGTTTAAGTGGGAGCGCTTTTTAGTCATAAACTCTTGATTAGGTCTACAAATCCTTAAGGTTAAAACAACTCGATTAGAATTAATAAGGACTGAATAATTGGTAGATTATTGGTGCCCTTGATTAATTGCTGCAAATGTTTACGTGATGCATAATGTGTTTTACTAACCAGCTATGTGGGCCATTCATGATAATGAATGGGTGAATGGTATATATTGTATATGTACTGTTTTGCAGGTTATGAAGTGACTAGTATGGCCCAAATAGGATAGAAAATATGGTCTGCGTACCATTAATTTGAATGTAATTGGTCTAAAGCACCAAAGTTATTTTTCAATTCAAATATGGTCTGCGTACCATCAAATAGTTGTAATTAGTTATAGCTTATCCTATTTGAAGAAAATGGTGCCTCCCACGGAGATTTTCAAGACGGACTTTGAAGTCAAAGCTTCAAGATGAAGTCGGGCCATACTAGATCACAAATATCTTATGCATGTTTTGAGTTATTTATTGCTTTAAATATGTCTTAAAATGCATGAGATCAAAAGCTTGATTATGTTGCATGATTAAGGATTTTAGTTCACTTAAAATCTAACCAACATAGTAAGAGCCTTAAGTTCCAATCTTAAAAATTGAGTTAAAAGGTGCCATGCCAAAATATACACTTGCTTGGATATCCTTTACATCAATCTAGTAATAGTTTTCGCTCAGCGAGGTGTTACTTATTGGTCCTAAAGGGGCAAGGTACACAAATAATTGTGAGTACATGTTAGTTTTGGTGAAACTCAACGATATAAGTAAGGAGTCCTTTTATGTCGTGGCAAATTCGATAGGTTTACCTAATAAGTTCTTAGACGTACCTATCAACCAAGAATAGTTTCTAGACTATTAGCAAAAGGCTTTTGCTTACCTAAGATGTTCTAGAATTAAGTCGACAAACTGTGCTTAGTTCTTCAATGATTTTAGGATCTTGGAATCATTTTATTCACACCTGCCGGAACACATAACTTGAATAAAATGCTTAATAAACATTGAATTATGCATGTATGCTAGAATTTAAGTTTATTAAGAGAAACTGTGAATGGTTATTTATTTGTTTATTCTTTTCAATTGTAGTTTTTAATATGGCAAACAACAATCAAAACATCATCATGGGTTCTGAGCTTATGGTCAAGCTGAACCTGACAAATTTTCTTGAATGGGAAGCTAAGCTAGTTGAAATAGTCAAACTCAATGGACTTGAGTATGTACTATCACATCCCATGCCAAGCTACTATGCCAGAGACATGACCCCTGAGAGATTTTACGCCTGGGATGCGGATCTCAAAAAGGTTATGAGTCTCATGCTGAACAATATCCCTGATGATTGGGCTAAAAGGTTTGTAGCCTATGAACCTTTTCGCTCATCAAGAATCTGAGGGATATCTGTCGTGGAAGTACGGAGGACAGGGACCTGAACGTCCATGAGTTGATTGAATCAATGTCTGGTCTAAAGGTTAGTTCTCCCAACAGGTGTTATAGGATGGAGGTCCAAGAAACACATGTTCAGCTCCTTCGCACTAAACAGAGGGTAGGCGTCCCACTGAGGTTCCATGTGGATCTTATGTGTTCATATTTTGATCGCCTAAGTCTACTGGGAACACCAATAAGCGAAAGGATGGCAGTCTCTGTCTTGCTCAATTCACTACACAGTGGGTTTGGTCGCTTCAAGCAACAATACCTAAGTGAACCAAGAGAAGAAACAGTTGCAGAATTTATTCACCTTGTCAGAAAGGCTGAAATAGTACTGGACTGTGAAGCCAAAGATTTACTCAAGGCTAGAAAGAGACCATTCAAGAAAGGTGGAAAGTCCAAGGGCAATGCTAAATCAAAGCAGGACAAGTCCACATCAAGCTGTCTTTATTGTGATGGAATAGGCCATTACAAAAGAGAATGTCCAAAGCTAAAGGAAGATCAGAAGAACGGAACAGTCGTTCCATCTTCAGGTATTTTCGTTATAGACTGTATACTTGCTAATTCAACTTCTTGGGTATTAGATACAGGTTGTGGCTCACACTTATGTTCCAATCCACAGGGACTAAGAAGAAGTAGAAAGTTAAGCAAGGGTGAAGTCGACCTACGAGTGGGAAATGGAGCACGTATTGCTGCATTAGCCGTAGGAACTTACTATTTGTCGTTGCCCTCCGGGCTAGTTTTGGAACTGGAAGAATGTTTCCATGTTCCAAGTCTTACTAAAAACATCATTTCAGTTTCTTGCTTAGATGCTAAGGGATTTTCCTTTATAATAAAAGACAATAGTTGTTCGTTTTATTTTAAAGAGATGTTTTATGGATCTGCTAGATTAGTCAATGGACTTTATTTATTAGATCACGACAAACAAGTATATAACATAAATACCAAAAAGGCCAAAAAGGATGATTCAGATCTCACCTATCTGTGGCATTGTCGATTAGGCCATATAAACTTGAAACGCTTAGAAAGACTTCAAAAGGAAGGAATTCTAGAACCATTTGACTTAGAGGATTATGGTAAATGCGAATCATGTTTACTTGGCAAAATGACAAAGCAACCTTTCTCTAAAGTTGGAGAAAGAGCAAATGAACTATTGGGTTTAATCCATACAGATGTATGTGGACCAATGAGTACAAATGCTAGAGGTGGTTTCAGCTACTTTATCACTTTCACTGATGACTTCAGCAGGTATGGTTATGTCTACCTAATGAAGCATAAGTCTGAATCCTTTGACAAATTCAAGGAATTTCAGAGTGAAGTAGAGAATCAATTAGGCAAGAAGATTAAAGCACTGCGGTCTGACAGAGGCGGTGAATATCTGAGCTATGAATTTGATGACCATCTGAAAGAATGTGGAATTCTATCAGAATTGACTCCTCCTGGAACACCACAATGGAACGGTGTGTCAGAACGGAGGAACAGAACCTTGCTAGACATGGTCAGGTCAATGATGGGTCAGGCCGAACTTCCATTAGAATTTTGGGGACATGCACTAAATACAGCTGCACTCACTATAAATAGAGCTCCGTCTAAAGCTGTCGAAAAGACTCCATACGAATTATGGTTTGGAAAGCCTCCAAATGTGTCTTTTCTTAAGATTTGGGGATGTGAAGTATACGTCAAACGATTAATTTCAGACAAACTTCATCCAAAATCTGACAAATGTATCCTTGTGGGCTATCCAAAGGAAACAAAGGGGTATTACTTCTACAATACATCTGAGAACAAAGTGTTTGTTGCTCGAGATGGTGTCTTTTTGGAGAAGGATCACATTTCCAAAATGACAAGTGGGAGAAAAGTAGACCTCGAAGAAATTCGAGTCGAACAACAAACTCTAGAGAATGCTCAAAATGACATTCAGGATGAAACTCAGAGATCTTTAGAAGAATCTGGTGAGAATCATGGTCAATCTAGAAATGTTACCCCGCGTAGATCGCAAAGATATAGATCTCAACCGGAAAGGTACTTAGGTATTTTGACGAACGAGAGCTATGACGTTCTATTACTTGAAAGTGATGAACCTGCGACTTACAAGCAAGCTATGACGAGCCCTAGCTCCAAGCAGTGGCAAGAAGCCATGCAATCTGAATTAGACTCCATGTCTGAAAACCAAGTATGGGATTTGGTCGATTTGCCAGATGGCTACCAAGCCATTGGAAGCAAATGGGTTTTCAAACTGAAAAAGGACAAGGATGGGAAACTTGAAGTTTTCAAAGCTAGATTGGTTGCAAAAGGTTACAGGCAAGTCCACGGTGTGGATTACGATGAAACCTTTTCACCAGTTGCAATGCTAAAGTCTATTCGAATAATGTTAGCAATCGCTGCATATTACGATTACGAAATATGGCAGATGGATGTCAAAACTGCTTTCTTAAACGGCGTTTTAACAGAAACTGTGTTTATGACACAGCCTGAAGGTTTTGAGGATCCAAAGAATGCTAAAAAGGTATGCAAGCTAAAGAAGTCAATCTACGGATTGAAGCAGGCATCCAGGAGCTGGAATATACGTTTTGATGAAGCAGTCAGTGACTTTGGTTTCATCAAGAACGCGGACGAATCTTGTGTATACAAGAAGGTCAGTGGGAGCAAAATTGCTTTCCTAGTATTATATGTCGACGACATATTGCTTATCGGAAATGACATTCCTATGTTGAACTCTGTCAAGATTTGGCTTGGGAAATGTTTTTCGATGAAGGATCTAGGAGAAGCACAGTACATATTGGGCATCAAGATTTACAGAGATAGATCTAAAAAGATGATTGGACTTAGTCAAAGCACTTATATCAATAAGGTGCTTGATAGGTTCAAGATGGCGGACTCCAAGCGAGGCTACCTACCCATGTCTCATGGAATGACTCTAAGCAAGACTCAGTGCCCAAAAACACTTGATGAGCGTAGACGAATGAATGGGATTCCATATGCATCATTGATTGGTTCAATAATGTATGCTATGATATGTACACGCCCGGATGTTGCGTACGCACTCAGTGCTACGAGCAGATACCAGTCAGACCCAGGAGAGGCGCATTGGACTGCTGCCAAGAACATTCTGAAGTACCTGAAAAGGCACAAAGATGACTTCCTGGTCTATGGTGGAGATGATGAATTAATTGTTAAAGGCTATACGGACGCAAGTTTCCAAACCGACAAAGATGATTTCAGATCACAGTCTGGGTTTGTCTTCTGCCTCAACGGAGGAGCAGTAAGCTGGAAAAGTGCTAAGCAAAGCACCATTGCGGATTCTACAACTGAAGCGGAGTACATTGCTGCACATGAAGCAGCAAAGGAAGCTATATGGCTAAGGAAGTTCATAGGAGAACTTGGTGTAGTCCCCTCCATTAAAGGACCAATAGCCCTGTATTGTGATAATAACGGAGCTATTGCACAGGCAAAAGAGCCTAGACACCACCAGAGAGTCAAGCATGTACTTCGTAGATTTCACCTTCTACGAGAGTTCGTTGAAAGAAAAGAAGTCGAGATAAGCAAAATTGGAACTGATGACAACATATCAGATCCATTAACTAAACCTCTGCCGCAAGCGAAGCACAACTCGCACACTGCAGCTATGGGAATCAAGCATATTGGAGAATGGCTTTGATGTCTCTGTTTAATGTTTTAAAGTTTTAGAGTTTAAATCTTTGTAAAACATTATTGGTTAATCATTCACAATAAATGAAAGAAATTCATTTTTCCATTTAATTTGTGGTTTATTAAATGATGAGTCCCTTCAACTTGACGATATATTCAAGATAGACTGTCAGGACCAGTCCTGTGACTAAGAAATGTCTATCAAGTGAACTTGAATGTCAAAGGTTGAAAATGGTCCCTAATCGGAGTTTTCTATAAAATTGGACGCATAGAAAACGTTAGACGATTAGAATGCAAGATGACTAGTAGTTCTGTTTCTTGAACTATGTGGACATGGCAATGTCATAATCATTTGCATAGATACTTACTTTGGGAAGACTAGTATCGGACAAGACCTATGAAACTTTACTGTAAGAGATGAAAGTCTGTCATAAGTAAATTTCATTAAATTATTAGACACTAAATCCTCAATACCTGAGTGATTTGAGATTACTTGTTTGAGAACTGGTTGCTTTGACGTTGACCAACCGTCGCACCGTAAAAGGAGGCTATAAAGGCAACGCTCAGGTAATCACCTATCAAACGAAGTCTAATCTCAAGATCGCAAGATTGGGATTGTCCTCCCATAAATCGGGAAGAGATGCTTAAAAGTTGTACAAGGCCACTCGGAGAGCTAGAAACTGTGAAATGCATGGCCGTGCTCGGATGAATCATAGGCTATGATTATCTGTTTATTTGATCAGTTGAACTCTGAAACCGAGGAACACCTCTGGACATAATAAGGATGACAACTCTTACCTTATGTTCAAGAGCAAGCATCGAGCGACAAAGGAATTAGGAAATGCACACTTGTCCCTAAGGACAAGTGGGAGACTGAAGGAAATAATGCCCTTGGTCCAAGTATGCATTCTATGTTAAGTCTAATAAATGCGGTTCAGTATTAATTAACAAGTTAATAATTCAGTGAGATCAAGTGAGCTGAATGCCTAGCTAGAGGCCGCTTCAGTTCAAGTGGAATTAATGATATTAATCCACAGCTTACTCTTGACTGAACCCGTAGGGTCACACAAATAGTACGTAAACGGATCAAGTATTTAATGGCATTAAATACTCCATCTATGAATATTCGGAACCGACGGATCTTGGTTTCAGTGGGAGCTAAGATCGTCACAAGCAAGAAATGAATACTCCGGAAACGATGATATTGCCGGAAACGGAAATATGGATCGTATCGGAAATATGAATATCATCCAAGTCGTAGATGTTGCCGGAAATGGAAACATGGTACGTATCGGAAAATATTATTGGAAACGGAAATATTACCAGAATCGGAAATATTGCCGGAAACGGAAATATTGTCAGAATCGGAAATATTGCCGGAATCGGAAAATAATTCCGGAAACGGAAATATTAAATATTTGTTCGAAACGGAAATTAATTCCGGAATCGGAAATATTAAATATTGTTCGTAATCGGAAATAGATTCCGGAAATGGAAATTTAATCGGAAGCGTATCGTACGAATTAGCATCGGACGAGGCTTGCCGGACGAAGGCCCAGCACGAAGCCGGGGCCATCGCCCAGCAAGCATGCGCGCCACAAGCCCAGCTAAGGCAGCGCCCAGGCCTACCGCAAGGCAGGCCCAGCGCGCGCCAAGGGCCACGGATGCGTGGGCCGTGCTGCGTGGGCTGCTGCTCGCACGCGCATGGGCAGCCCTTGTGGCTGCCATGTGTGTGTGAGTTTGTGCTCATGCGTGATTCCTGAATCTACAAGAGTCAGTGTATGATTAAATTTCTATTCCTAATTGGATAAATTAATTAAATAGAATTCATGTAGGATTCTAATTTCAATTAATTCGTATCCTACTAGGATTACGATTCCTTTTCCATAACTCTATAAATAAAGGCCTAGGGGTCATAATTTATACACAAGTTTCAAAGTATTCAAAAGTGAGTTTTTTGAGAGAAAATTAAAACACATCTTGCTCATAAAGTGCCGAAATTTTCTAGTACCTTAAGGGCGATTCTAGTTGGTCAATCTTAAGGCGGATCCGGACGTGCTGTGGACTATCTACGGAGGGACGACACTTGGAGTCCTAAAAGACTTGTTCTTGTTCGGTTCGGGCGCAGCTAGGGAGGGCACGCAACAAAGAGTATGCATCTAAATTATGCTATATGATTATGTGTAAATAATATGTTGTCCTGGGTTAATGGTTGTTTCCGCATGATCTATGTAATGTCATATGTATCATAACCTAACACTGATAGTCCCCGACCAACATCTGTCTGCAACCCTAGCCTCTGGGCACATGTTCCCCTTAGTATAAATAGACGGCTAGCCTTTAGTTAACATGTGTGGAGTGTGTCTTTAGGTTTATTTTCACATTTATTTTTCTCTCTTAGTGACAAATTCTCACCACCTTTATTCTTTTATAGTTTAGTTTAATTAGCTTAATTCTCTTTAGATTTCTGAATTCGTGGAGCAATATCACCACTTTCAATTCAAGTAATTGTTTTATAACTTTTATGTCTTTGCATTAGTTTCAATTTCTGGAATTTTAATCCATGATTTGAGGTTGACTTTCTTTACCCAAAGTGGTATTTTCTTGGTGTTCATCCCCATTTTCATACTTTAGGTTGAGTTTCTTTACCAAAAATGTCATGTTTACATGTAAGGTTTGCTTAGATCTACTAGGTTTGAGTGTTACCATGTGTGAGTATTTTACTTAGGCCTAGGGGTTGGGTGATTCCTAGAAGAATTATGGCGTGATTTCTCTTTCTCTCTACTTTTGTATGTAACTTTGGTGTTTGTTGGGATTTGCTAGTTGTTGTGAGACTATGTCCTTGCTTGAGATGGGTGTATGAGAATGATAAGTACCTTAGGTTGGTCTTTCTTGTTTGTTGCCTTATTCCAAACCCCAAGGAAAAGAGCGATTCATGTACTATAGTTGTTCCCTTAGATAGGCATTGAGCACGGAGTCGTTGACACCGGAAACACTCCTTTTAACACGGGAAAGCGCTCGTTCTTCGTGTCGACCCTAGGAGCGTGACTATAGTGGGTGCTGAGCCTCATATCTGTTTACCTAGTTGTCACCATGACCATCAAGAACCTAGGCAGGAAATAGAAAACACAACTGTAGACTCTTGAACCACACCGCGACCATCGGGTGGAATGGTTTGTGTGAGGGGGTCGAAAAAAGCACGAGGCTAATGCATGACCTCGCCCCTCGTGGGTGTGACGATTCTTTTTATTCAATCAAGTGTAATTGGATTTCCTGTGAGTATACACCCAATTGACTAGTAATATAGGAGTCGCCATTCAGTTTTTAACAACAATGAGAAAAACTGACAAAACCCGGTTATCGTGACATAAAGGGAGTGCAATTATGTTTGACCACGACGACCGTAGGTTCCCTTGTGATCCCTGGTGTGGGGATCTCTCAACATACACCCGCAAGGTAGAGATTGAGGGTTCGGGGGACTGTAACTACCGAGAGGAGTACTTCACTCGTCGATAACTCCAGAGGCAGGATATCCTTACTAGCTCAGCATAAATAATTGAAGGGACATGCGTTAACTATTAAACTAATCTAAGTTGATTTTAGCAATATGCAACATATAATACTAGATCGATCGTGATTATCTGATTTAAATAGTATTAAGGGACCTAGCATGATAATCCAATTTCCCAAAAATATTATATTTGTTAGGCGTGGTAGAACAATCAGATTTAGTTAGTTTAACAGTTCATAAAAAGGGCGAGGAAAGCAATTAAATCATCGAGAAGGGGCACATTACGACGCACCCTTGAGAGGTGCGTCACGGTTCTCAGAAAATTAACCACTTTGACTTTGCTATTTCTCCTTTTTATTTAACGAATCTCAATTATGGGACAGGATACGTTCTGTTCGATTTATGGATCGATTGCGACAGAACGCGTGAACAATTTCGCAGCGTGAGGCTTAGGCTAAGGGTTGGAGTCAATACTCAGAATATAATTGTGTGTTGTGTGTTTTTCACGTCGAATTTGGGGCTGTATTTATAGAAAAGAGTTTGTGGAAAGATATAATTGCAGAGTTCTAATCCACAAAGAATTAGGAAAAAACACGTCCCAGGTATTTTCAGCGCCCAGGCCTGGGCGTCAAAGATTTCGGCGCCCAGCTCTGGCGTTGAAAATAGGATCCAGGCAATTTCAGCGCCCAGGGCTGGGCGTTGAAATTGCTGTTTGGGCCGTTTCTTTGTCAGATTCGGATTCCTGAAATCTGTAGTGTTTGAGATTTAATCGAGTCTTTCATTGCGTATCAATTTTATGACGGAATGCGTCTGGGCCCGTTACGAACTCTAGGCTCGTTAGGATTTTAATTAATACGTAACTCTTATTTCCGAATCATATTAGGAATAGGATTCTCGCAGTTTTCTATCTCATTTAGGATTTATGTTGGAGTGCAACACCTAATTCTGACAGTTTTCTATCTTTTATGACTTGCCACTTTTAGAAGCTACCCTTTACGGCAGTTACTATTTTTAGCAGGTTTCCATAAATAGCAGGTTTCGGGTGAAATGAAAAGGGGAATTGAGATTCGTTTATTTTATAGGAGATGCGTTGTGAAGTGGAGATTTATGCTTTCATCATCGAACCTTTCCCTTTCGGGAATGGGGACAAAAGTAGGTGTCTACAGTTAGCCCCCACTTTGACTGAGTCTCGGGATGAGACGATGGTCAAAGTATTAGACGGAGTGCGTCACACAAGCTATGGTGTATGTGACCTGTTTTGCGAGGGTCTCACGAGCCCCCGAGTGATAACATTTGACTTAAGGGTCATCACTTGAAATGTCGACATATCCCTCACGTGTCATTGGGATTTGTCAACGGATAGTATAGAATACTCCCTCACTTTGTCATTGGAAGTATCTAAAGAGGCGTAGAAACTCCCTCACTTTGTCATTGGGAGTAGCTACAGATGTTTTCGAAATCAAAGCTATAAAGCGTAATTGGGCCTGGCCAAGCCCAATCACGAGGTAAAAATGTTTTTAAAGATTCTCATTTTCAGGGCTAGCTAAACGAGAAAACCCCCTTGTTTTTATGGGACGTAAAACGAAGGAAAATCCAGCACATCGCTCTTTTTTTGGAAAAAAACGGAAAACCAATCCTTTTAAATTTTGGAAAAGGGAAAACCAGAAAAAGTTATCGCTGCAGCGACTAAGGACCTGCGCGGTTAGTGACGCAGACCCCGCCGGCTAAAGATGGCGAGCCTGTCCGCTAAGGGTGGACGCCCCGTCCGAAAAAAGTGGACGAATCTTGTTTTTTGAAACTTGAAAATAAGGACCTACGCGGTTTGTGACGTAGACCCCGCCGGCTAAAGATGGCTAACCTGTCCGCTAAAGGTGGACACCCCGTCCGATAGAAGTGGACGAATCTGTTTTTGAAATTTGAAAATAAGGACCTACGCGGTTTGTGAAGTAGACCCCGCCGGCTAAAGATGGCGAACCTGTCCGCTAAGGGTAGACACCCCGTCCGATAGAAGTGGACGAATCTATTTTGAAATTTGTTTGTGCTTTTTTGAAAATAAGGACCTACGTGGTTTGTGACGTAGACCCCGCCGGCTGAAGATGGCGAGTCTATTTTAAATTTGAAGACTTTATTTTCGAAAACTGAGGACCTGCGCGGCTAGTGACGCAGACCCCGCCTGCTGAAGGTGGGCGAGCCCTGTCCGCTAAGGGTGGACGCCCCGCTCGCTGGAGGTGAGCGAACCTGAATTCGTCTTTTCGATTTGGGATTCGTGTGCCGCGATCTTGCCCGATTGAGGTGGGCAAGTCCCTATTTCATTTTTTTTCTTGTGATTTCTTTTGAGAATTTCTTTTGTTCATTCTTGCAAGAGCGAATTCTTTCGATGGATGCTCGGATTTTAGTTGTAACCTGAATGTGGGTTGACAACGTGCTTAGACGGACCATTGTCTTGTGGTCATCATCTTTCATGGTTTTGAGCTAGTCCTTACGGCTCAATTTTGCCACCACCTGGGTCCTTGATTGGGGGACCATGTATAAGTATCAACGACGACCTTTGTCTTGAGGTCGTAAACCGGTTCTTTTCTTTTGAGATTATCCAAACACGGGACTTTGTACAACGTAGTCTGGGAATATTGTTTTTAACTTTGCATACTCTTTTTTTTTTTTTGAAATATATATTTTCTTTCGAGCCCCCAAGCATTCGTGCTTGACGATCATTTCTTGTCAAAGAGGTTCCTACGCATTTTGTAATGTCTTTGATCGTGTTTGGGATCGTGCTCGTAAGTGCGAGCGATCTTTTTAGTGGTGTGCTACTCTTAACAAAGCCATGAGGTGCGACTTTCGGTAAAGAAACCGGAAATTTTCGAGTCGAATGGATGCGGCAGGGCCCAATAGAAGTTAGGGCCTTTTTTGAGCCTGGGTTCATTTTCGGCGCCCAGGCCTGGGCGTTGAAATAATTCACGCCCAGGTGGGGCGTTGAAAGTGTTGTTTGGGATGGTCTTTTGATGACACAGTTGGCCTCTTGTTCATTCGTTTATTTCACGTGGAAGTTCTATGTATTCTCTTTTCTTTTGTTTTTTCTTTGTTTTTAGAACGTGATGATTTTCTTGAGAAGCCGTAGCCGATTGGCGGACTACGGTGCTTGTCGCTTTGGGGCGATTATTGTAAGGAATTGTTGCTCTTAAGGCGTACAGTTATTGAGATAGTTGGGCGAGTCTATATGGCCTGAGGAACATACCTTGAGGCGTAAGACTTTGACCGCTCTTGTTGTTGTATATTTTTCCTTTTGAACACGTTCGTGAATGTTCGATACTTAGAATGATGATATGTATGTGCGAACGAGCGTTCATAGAATGGCCGTGGTGTGCGGTCCATTAATCAGTTTGCTTGAATTGTTTAATTTTTTTTTTTTGAGCAACGACTGATTTTGAATAGTTTGCTTAGAAGCTTGATAGGGTTCAGGCCCATTCATGAAGTGGGCTCAAACATCGTGCCCTTTCGATTGTTCAAACATTTGTTTCGAGATTTTTTTCATTTGGCTATGGTTGTTTCGTAGCTTGGAGCCCCCAAGTATGCATGTTGGGATGCTTTCCTTTTGGCGTACGATTTTTGTAGGTTCTTTCGAGAAAGACCTTGGGGTTCCACTCGTGTAGGTGCGAGCTATCCCTTCCGTGGTAGGTAATGTTTTGCTACCTTTTAATCCTTAATGTAGGAGTCGTGTGGCTTGCATTTTGAATTTGGGCGATAAGTAGTTTTTTTTGCCTCTTTTACACATGCTCTTGGTCGTGCCTACATCAGTGCAATATGCCTTACTCTCTTTTTTAGACTTGTACCGTGGGATGGTTGAACTTATGGTGCGACGTAGGCTTGTGTGGCCTAACAACGTGTCTTAGAAAATTCCTCCAGGTGTTGGGGTATCATTATTATATTTTGCATTGGAGTACTTCATCACGCCTCGTTCAGGTGCTTGAACAAGTGTAGCACCTTCTGCGTGGGTTTGCACGGCTTATTACTTCGTTCGATGCGGGGATTCATAGGTGTTTCTTTCTTATTTTTATATCTGGGAAAAACTTGGCTAGCAGAAAGATTCAGCGCCCAGGCTTGGGCGTTAAAGATATTGGCGCCCAGCTCTGGGCGTTGAAAATGATTTATGGGCAGAATTTTGACAGTTTCTTTTTGATTTTTTTTCTTTCGCTTTTGCTTTGGAACGAGGTAGATTGTGTAACGGGCGCTTGTAGGGCGAGCGTTATGTGCAGTAGTTTGATCGGAGTGTTGGTGACTCGCGATTTTCAGTTACCCTTGTTAGTGGGGTGACTTTATGTATTCTAAGTAGTGCTTAGAATTTGGGAGGGGTTGTAGCCATTCTAAGGTTCGTTTTACACGATTAAGCTTAGGATTGTGCCCCTATGATGTATGTATAGCATTAGCGTCGAGAATTTGCGATAAAATCGTCATTTCGAGCATTTTTAGAGTGTTTTTCTCAAGCCCCAAATTGTAGATACGGGATTGGCTTGGTGCTATAATGCTTGGCATACGTCTTTATGGTTTCATGGTGACATGGACCATGAACAGTTCGAACCAGACTCGTTTAGTGTGAGGCACGTTCGAGTAGTGATTTGCTACTTCTCTTGTAAATGTCGTATTGTGCGACATTGCCATGGTCAAGGTAGTCACGTGTTGAAGTGTGCCTTGACCAAAAGCTAGGTGCCTTTCTTTACCCATATTCATATTTAAAAATCTTTTTGACTCACTTGCAACGTTGAGATAGACGCATACTAAGCTTAAACCAACGACACTTTATTATGTTCGAAGAAGTCTTTAAAAATCATTTGAAAATTATTTAAAATCCGAGTCCTACTGTGTACAATCCGAGGTGTCCTAAGTAGGTTGACTTATAGAAGGGTTCGTACAGGATTACATGAGTGAATCAAAATACTGTTACGATTTTGGAATGCTGTCTAAGGATTTGCTGGAAGCCAGGGTGCAGGCGTCAAGATATACTTGTGCCCGTTTGGCATATGCTTTCAGGCTTTTAGGGCCATCTTTTCCAGAATTGCGGGAATATAAACCGTTTTCAAATCGACTTAGATTTACTTGGTGTATGTCCGTACAAAAGGTCAAGGTATACTTAGTTTTTTCCCTAGCTCTTTCATTTCAATTTTTAGCCCCCAGTTGCTATTATGTCTTCCCATTAATGATGCTTTCAGATTTCGATTTTAGATGCCCGTGTCATATGTCTGAGTAGGGTGAGCCTTGGTTAAGTGCCAAGTCCTATTGACAATGTCTGTTTTTTTTTTTCAAAGGGGATTCGCAAGCATTTGAATTACCATGAACGGGTGCCCTGAGGTCGAGGGAACGATGGGGCGACGCCGTAGAACAATTTTTTTCATTGCAAGCTTACTGCCTTTACTACTTGTTGGCGATTATGACTGTGTCTAGTGGTGAAAGAAGGTCTTTAAGCGAACGACTATGTCTAGTGGTGAAAGGAGATTTTTAAGTGAGTTAGTTCGCTTTAGGGAGGGTCAAGTTGAGTACTTTAGAGGTCATGGACGCTTGCGCTAGCCCCCATTTAATTGAGGCAAAGCGATCTTTTGAGTCTTGGCTAAGTGCCTAGGAGTGTGAGTGCTCCTTCTGGCAAGGGTACGTGCCCTTATTATTTTTCGATGTATGCTCGTTTTGGCATCTTGGTGACTTGGATTCTTCCTTTGATTTAAATTTTTCTTTCGACTTGGATTGCAAGTAATTAAATTTCAATAAGGGACTTCTATTTTTTATTCTTTGTTTTTTTATAGGCTTTAATATTTTTGCAAATTGGTTGGACCGAATCATGGATTGCCTACGTATCCGCCTTAAATAGATTTAATTTGGAATCAGGTCTTGCGTAGTTCTTAGCCTAGAAAATGGTTTATTAGAATGCCGATTTTAAACAAGTACGTTATGAGGTGGAAACATATTGTTTGAAACGGTAGAATAAGTGAAGTTTTTTATTATTTTAATCAAGGATCGATCGTTGCACAAGGCTTTGGACACAAACGTAATTTATCACAAAGCACAACTTATCACACATATTTGACCGTTCCGGTCTTAACTTAATTTTTAGGATATTTTCTCCGCCTGTAACTTTCCCACTTTTCCACATCCTTTCATAATCCAATGCTAGCAAAACAAATACGAGACACATTTTTGAGTTACAATATCATTTCAAAATCTATTTCAATACACAAACATATTTCCGAATAATTCCATAATCTGCAAGTCCACAATATCAATCAATTTAAACAGCAATACAATACAAATGAAATTCCTGATATTCATGGCCATGGATATATGATCAGATAAAAAAATCACACTGTGGACACCTAATTCGTGTCTCCCCTAGAGTCCAATGACGATACTACCAATAGATTTGGGTAGTTAATTCCTAAGTGCAAGCTACCAGTTGCAAAGGACATAATTCAATAAACAAAATTCCAATCCAAACACATTATAATTCCAAAAATCCAACTCCAATTCATAATTCAAATCCATACAAATTCAATCCCAAGTTCAATTTCTATTCCGAACTTCCAATTCAAAGACACACACCTTAGGCCCAAATCCTAACCTCGGGCTTCAATTCAAGCTCAAACATATTTCCAAAATAAAATTTCAAAATCCAAGTTCAATCTCAAGAAAGAGATGCCATCATCATTCTCCGTGGCACGTTCCCACTCAAAATCATATAAGACAAGTCAAATTCGGGCGCCGACCCCAAAATCGAGCATTCCGGGCGCCAACTAGTAAAACCAAGCGGAACTGTAAAAATCCATGCCTTAACCTCCAAGCACAAGGATGGAGAAGGTACAAAGAGCATCTTTTGTAAACTTCCAAAACATGTAAAAGGACAAAAACAGGTGTCATGTACCAGTTGAACCTGCGCCTAGCGTAGCCACGCCCTACCCGCAACAGGTTTTCCTATAAAACCCCCCTTTTCCCACGAACAAACCGAGGCAGAATCACCCAATTTCGATCAGTAAAGATCTGCCTATTTTGTAACTCTTCCATATTCAATCTCCAAATCCTTCAATATTCAAGCTTCAAATCTGTCAATATTCAACCTAAAATTTCTACAAAATACTCTCATATAAACTGTGAGGGGGTCGAAAAACACGACTAGGCGCCTCTAAAAAGAGTATACGGCCCGCACAACTTTTGCCCTCTGGATGTGGCAAGCATATTAAGTAAATAGGAACTAACTGTGGGTGTTAGCCTCTTTTTACTAGTCTGCAGGAGTCGCCATTCAGTTTAAGAAAACTAACAAAACCCGGTTATCGTGATACGCCTGGAGTGCAACCATATTTGACTCACAACGGCCATAGGTTCCCTTGTGATCCCTGGTGTGGAGATCCCTCAATATACATCCAGCGGAGCAAAGATAGAGAATTCAGACGTTTACTAATACGGGGAGTGCCCAACATTAGCCCACGCGACGTGGTCCTTACTAGTTCAATTGTGATGACGATGGTGAAGGAAATATGTCCTTCACCCAAGGTGCATTAAGTCTAATACCAAGGTTCAGATTAATTGCGAACAATTAATTCAGTGAGATCAAGTGATCGGAACAGCTAGCTGGAGCAATGCTTCCGATCAGTGAGCTCTAATGAATATTAAACTCACAGCTTACTCTTGACTGATCCTACAAGGTCACACCAACGACACGCAACAGATCACCGGATTAAATGAATCGAAAATTCATTTAATAGCTTTTCGGGAATTAGTTGGAAAACGTATTATACGATAGGACCTTGCATCGGAATCGTATATCGTATCGCGAACATTCGTAAAGCTGAGCGACACGAATAAATCGTATGGTACGACGGTGATTCGTCGTATACGAAAGGATAAATATCAGCAAGATATTAAACGCGAATACGAAGGGCATCGGAGTTGCCGGCCCATCGAGCCAAGCACGCAAGCGTGCAAGGCCCAATGAGCTAGCAAGCTCGCGAGCAAAGGCGAGAAGCCAGCCCGCGTTTGGGCGCGAGCACGCAACAACAGCGCAAGCAACACAAGCGACGAGCGAGCAAGCCCATGGTCCAGCTGCTCGGCGCGCGCGATGTAGGCTTCGGCCTGCAGTGTGTGTTGTTGGGCGGCGGGCTGTGGTCCTTGTGCTCGTGTGTGTGGCCGGTCAAGGCTTGTTAGTGTTGGCCGGTTACATCATTAATACAATAGGTTAATTGTATTTTCCAACACACAATTCAATACACACTCAAACCCTAGAGACTCAGAGAACCCTAATTCTCTCTGTGCCTCCAAAGTGAGTTCTTCCTAAAAGCAAACTATCTTGATCGATTGTCTAAGCTACGATAATCAAGACGGATCTGATCGTGTCGGTGAACCAAGTAGAGGAACGACAAGTGGATTTCTAAGTGTTCGTTGACAGATTTGTGGAAAACACGCTTCAAACGTAAGTATGCTTAATCTGTGCTTTATACATGCTTCCTGGCTTTGGGGATTGTTTCCGCACATGTTATTATGTTTAACTGTATTCCCCTACAGATGGGACATGCGTTATGCTAAATTACTACTCTGGAATGATTTTAATGCACAGATATTACTAAACAGTTGTCAAAACGCTAATTTAGGTTAATTCAAGGTGCCTACAAATAAACCGGTTTGTCCAAGAGTTATCTAATTTAGGCGTGAATAATATAACAGATTAAAGTGAACAGATTTATATGGTCATTGAAGCTGTAAAATATAGATGAAGGTTATAGTATAGCGTAGGCTATGCTGCAGTTCTCAGGAACACCTACCACTTGACTTTGCTAGGTTTCCGTTTGGCCTTCGAACTTTCCAACGACTGACTGACTTCGGGACGGGATTCTTCTAGAGTTTTTGTATGTTTTAGGCTTAAGGATTGGGTTAAGACTTCGGCAGCATTCGAACTATTTCAGGTGGTCGTGCAGGCATGGTCTACTTAACAAAGTGTTAATGCGGCAGACAACATGAATACAGGACAGAGAAAAGCTTCGGTCAATACTCAAGCATAGGGTTTTAGGCTGGGAATGTGTGTTATTTTCCATAATTTAGAGCCCCTATTTATAGTAAAATAGGCCAGAATAAGATAGAACTGAGGAATGTGAGTTTTTCGACTGAGATCTATGCATCGCTAGAAATTTACAGCGCTTAGATCAGGAGCGCTGTCATTTTATAGCGCTTCACATGTTCAACGCCATATGTGTTTTGTGACAGCTGGATTAACTCTATCTTTGCGTGATTGTGTGAGAAACAAATTGCAGCGCTAGAAAATAATGGCTTTTTGGATTTGTGCGCTGGAAAATTGTGGCGCGTACGTTGCCAGCGCTAGAAAATTCTAGTGCTGGTGTTTTACTTCACTTTTCTAGTCTTATCGGTTTTTACCCGAATCTCACTCACGATTTCTATCCTTTAGAATTTGAGTTGAGATGCAACTCTTATCCTTTATCCAACGATAAATCGTAATGCGACTTAAACACTTGGATAGTTTATCTTATACAGTTACCATTCTGGGCAGCGTTCAAGCATAGCAGTTACTATAAATAGTAGTTTCTAAAAATGGAAGTATGGTTTACAAGATTATCAGTCAGTCATGGATCATTCGCGGCATATTTAAGAAATCTTAGTCAAGCGGTGTTTGATTTCATCATCGAACACACCATATCGGGCCTGGGGACAAATGTAGGCGTCTATAGTTAGCCCCCACTTTGATTGATTTTGAGCAAGACGATAATCAAAGTATTGGTAGACGGAGTGCGTCTGGAACCTAGTCTGGTTAGGACCAAGTCCAAACGAGGGTCTCACGAGCCCCCGAGTGATAACATTTGACTGCAGGGTCATCACTGGAAACATCAATAGTTCCCTCACGAGTCATCGGGAACCCATTGACTTGAATTCAACTTCTCACAGAGTCATTGAAGACGTTCAATTGGTGGAACCGAGTTTTTCGAAAACAGATACTTAACTTGATTTCCTTTGAGAATAATGACAGAATATGGGATGGTAACCGGATACAGAATACGGAATGACAACGGAATACGGATCACAAAATACGAAATACATAATACGGGATACATAATAGGGAATACAGAATACGAAATGCAGAATACAGGATACATAATACGGAATATAGAATACGGAATACAAAATGCGGAATACGGACTATTAGCAGTTTTATTAACGAGGAATGAATAAACCTCGAAATGGAATACAGAATGACGGAATACGGAATATAGAATACAGAATACAGAATACAGAATACGAAATACAGAATTTCACATTTTTATTAACGAGAAATGAATAAACCTCCAAACAGAATACGGAATGACGGAATACAGAATACGGAATTTTTCAGAATACATAATCCGGAGTTTTTCAGAATACAGAATACGAACTTTTTCAGAATGCGGAATACGAAATTTTTAGAATATAGAATACAAAATTTTTCAGAATACAGATTTTTGCTTTGAAAATGATTTTTTTTAAGAACTGTTACCTAAATGGGTCACGGTGATTCCCGGAATACAGTTGCCTATTAGTAGGCCACCAGAATAATTTATTATTATAATAATAAATATTTTGAAATACCGTTACTTTTTCGCTAGAAGAATAACGGAACAAAGTTAAGCGGTTACTTGGCAAGAAATGGGGCGAAGTGGCCCGACATTTTGTTTGAAATGGAAAATTGTGCGCTGGAATTTTTCAGCGTTGGAAAATTCCAGCGCACATCTTCTTTAAATTCGAACAGCGCAGTGGCAGTTCGCCATTTCTGCTGTTGCTTGTTCGATTTTTTTGAGTTCTCTCTCAATCATTATTCATCAATTCTGCTCGGTTTTGCACGATTTCTTCACCAAAATTGTTCCCAAGTCAATTTAGATCACGTATATGTAAGTAATTTCGATTTTAACTTGAGTTTTGGCTTAATTTTGAGTAGAAGTTCGTATGATATTTCATGCCCAAATCAAATTGGGGTTTTTGATTCTTGCCCCAATTTCTTGCAATTGTTTGCTTGTATGTGATGTTTATAACATGTATGAGTTCCTAGGCATGTTAATTTCTGCAAGTATGTCGATTTTGGGCAATTTTGAACTTGTTCAAAATTAGCCCCCAAGTGTGCCTACGAATTGGTATTAGGGACATAGTGTAGGTGTTCTTGGTGCATTGCTTGTTGTTTACATAGTCCATGGATGTAATCCCCCGTAAATTTATAAATATTATTAATATATTTTAACTTATAGTTATATTTCAATAGAATTTACGAATTTTAATAATAAATATATAATTAACGTGTATTTATTTTAGTTAGTTACATTATAAATATTTTAACGATTTAAAGAATTAAAAATAATTATAGAATTATATGTTGAAAAGAATTTGAATTACGAAAACACATTGGAATTTGGAAAATAATCCTAATCGGTTTTGGATTCAAACGTAAAAGTTCAATTCTAATCCTAGCCCAATTTGATAAAGCCCAAAACAAATAACCCCCATCCTAGTTTCAATATTCACGTGAAAAAACCCTCCTCTCCTCTCATTCAACTTCACGTGAAAAACAAATTTGCAAACCTTCCTTCTTGCTCCTTCACGTAATCCTGCGGAATTGCTTCACCCTTGCCGTCGCCGGTCAACCAACCACACCGGACCCCCGTCGTCCCTCCGTCGTCTGGTAACTCTCTCCTCCTCCTCTTCTCTTTCAATTTCTTTCTTTATTCCTTATTTCGTTTCTCTCATCCTTAATTCTTGATTTCCATTTACTCAACCAGACACCTCGCGCCACCATCTCGCGCCGCACCACCATCTCGCGCCGAGCCACCGTCCACCCGCGCGCCAGCCTTCGCTGCTGCCTCCGACCAACATTCTTCTTGCTCATTCTTTCGTTTGCTTCGTGCTTTGCCCCCTTCTGACGTCGCTGCAGACACACCACCACCACCACCACCAGCGCGCGCCGCCAGCCGTGCCACGCCGCCAGCCACCGACATCCTACTGCCGGCCATCACTTCCTCTCTTCCCTCTTTTTGGTTAATCTCTTAAAAACCCTAAGCTAATTGAATATTTTAATTATTTTTTATTTATGTAATTTATGTTTTATTGAATTAAATGTATAGTTTTTATTATTCAATTATGAATTTCAGATTTATATGTTTTATGCAATTTAATTATTAAATTTCAGATTACATAATTTGATTGAAATAAGAGTTTGAATTATTTAAAATATGAACTTTAAGGTTTTAATGGTTTTAAATCATGGTAGGATGATTGTGGATTATTAAATTTATTGTTTCGATGTTCTAAGAATGTAAGTTGGTCTTGGCGAAGTTTTTAAACGAGTTTATATTGCTGAAAATTTAAAGTAAGATATTTTGAAGAGTTTTCAACGAATTTCAATCATTAATTCATTAATTATGATGCTAGGAAGTCAAATATCCAAGTTTAGATATTGGGGAAGGTTCTAAGTATCTTTAGGATGTATTTAGAATGCTTTGTTATTGTTGTGAATGCTTAGAAGTTGATTAGGAATCCTTGTTGGTTGTTTTAGGCGGAGAATTCTCTTTAGGCGACTTTTGAATGTGTTAAAGTGGCGCATCAGTTTGTTTACACAAGGTACGTACATACCTGTGTGCTTGGGGATGTGTGCTTATGTTGAAGCCATGTTGTTATGTCTTTGAACTTGGTTATGTTATGCCTTTGAACTTGGTTATGTTGAAATTTACATGTTTAATATTGTTGGTTGAACGTGTTGAACATGGATTTTATTATGAGAATTATAACATGTTAGCGTGGATGATTGATGCAAGCATGTTGGTTGGGAACATTATATTATTTCATATATATTGGTTTAGATCGATTGATCGTTGTTCCCTTTTTAAGCATTTCACTACTTTATGAGGGTCGAGGACCTTGTTTAGTAAGTTGATCCTTTACACCTATATAGAGGTGGTTAACCATTGGTAAAGGAAGGTTGAATTAATTGGAATGGGTTCTTGATTGACAATTTTGTGATCTCTTACTTAATTCCAAGATAAATACAATTGTGAATACTTGTTGATTTCGTGATGGATGTGATTGATGAGTCATAACAAAGTATTAATTGGTAAATCATGTAAAGCGAAACAGGATAGCAATAGCTTTAGACTGTTCACATCTAAAGTGACGAACAAACATGAGTTGGGGTTCATGGTGGTAGCGCATGGCCTTTTCTGGGACCGGATTAATCACCGTGTTCTATTTTATTCAAAAGTTCCTCGATATCGCAGGTCACTGAGGTTACGAAGTCGCGTCCGTACCTCGTCTTCCTTAGTGAAGACTTCTGGTTGGACAACTCGGTCCATTGACTACTTCAATTAAAATAATATTATTGTTATAAAAGTCTAATCCAGTCTAGTCCAGTCTAGCCTAGTCTAGTCAAGTGTGGTCTTCAAATTAATATGTTTTGTTTGCCCTTACTTATGTTTTATTAGTATCATGTTAGGATTGTTCGTTTAAATGAATCATGTTAGGATTATTATTGATTTAGTATGTAGTACTCAGCTTTGCTGATTACGTGCTTTTTTTGTGTGTGTTGATCATGGCTATGCCTTATTGATCATGTGATGACCCATTTTAGTGAGCAGTCTCTAAGGATCAATAAGCATTGTCCATCTATAGGTTTGAAGATGATGCATCATTGGGATCGGGATTAGAGAGCTTGTATTTAGTTTTGATTCGCTTAGTTGACTTGGGCTTGTTAATTGAACTTTAAACTTGTCGTTCTAGCTACATCACTTTAAGTACGTTTTGGATTTTATTTAAAAACCTAAAGTTAGTTTTATGTTTTCCGCTGCAAAATTCTGAATAAGCCATTACGTTTTCACACGGGCGATAACGCCTTGATAATTCTCTACGTTTTATATTAAAATGCTATTTTAGAAAAGAGAGAATTTTCGGGGTGTTACAAAGTGGTATCAGAGCTTATGGTTTTACTTCAATAATTTTTGGCGCCTAAACTAGCTAGTTTCCTAAAACAAATTTCCTAGAATTGAGCTCTTACTCATTATATCATTCAAAAATGCGTACTTCTTTTTTTGGGGGACCAAATTCATTATTTTGTTTGAAAGTATATTAATATTTCTTATTTAAGTTCGAAATTAACTTATTTATTCGAAACTTTTTGTTTATGTGAATTAAGTACGTTTTTTTCTTATCGAATTTAAATTAAATATATTCGAAATTAAATTTTTTTTTTTAAAAAAAAAACTGCTGCTACAGTACCGTATTTTTTTTTTAAAAAAAAGCTTATTCTATTTATTTGTTTAATAAAATTTCTTTTCTTATTAATCGTTCTTGTTTTATTCTTTAATTGTTTTAATGTTTTACTCATTTTGATTTATTACAAAAGATGGGTAATATAGGAAAGGGCATATAGGATAGAATTATATGTGCATTAGTAGTTAATTGCTAGCATAAGTAGTTAATTGCTACATGCATGCGTTAAATGTTTAAGTGTTGCATTTAAATGTGCATAGAAATTATTTGATTCCACCAAACTTATTGTTTTATTGAATCTTGATTATGCTTTGGGTGGGAAATCGTTAGTCAGACCTTAAGTTGTCTCTTTCAGGAATAAAATGTTTCTTTCCAAGTACACCAACATAGGATCTCTTGAGAAGATCGACGAAGAGACCGCACGTCTTTTTGTGAAGAAAGTTATGTTTGGATGTGAGTATTTTTCTAAAATACAAAACCAACCCATCTTAATGAGGGAAGACACCATAGCATCCACGATCGTTCATTGCTTACCTAACAAAATGCCATACCGAGAGCTCAAGAATAGGTTTAAAGATATGCATTTTGAGGATGGAACACCAAATTTGGCCAAGTATGGGACTAGGAATGGTAGGTGGAGATACGACTCAGAGATTATGACCACCATTATTGAGGCAATAGAAAGTGGTTTCAAGGAGGGTAAAGACATAGGAAGTCATGCTTGGGACACATTTATTGAGGAGCCTATGGGAGTTGGTGTAAACAACGATCTAGAAGGAAATGATGTAGCAGTTGAGAATGATAATGTAGGGATTGAGGTAGAAAACCCTAACCCAGAGGTCCATGAGCCTACCATTGAGATCTCTAGTGATTCAGATGTGGAGCCTGAAGCTGATGGTGAAATGACAAGTGAGCCTCATCAAGATGATGGCGTGGAAGAAGACTCCGACCCGGAGGAAGAGTTCGATGAATACTGAAGAACAAGTTTCCAAGGAAAGAATGATAGGCAAGATGCCTTAAACATTTGAAGTTGTAATAGTTAGTTAGTTCTTTTATATTTTAAAGAATAAGTAGCAAAGCTACATCAGTTTAAAGTTAAAGCAATAGAAGTTTGATTATTCGTTATTCTTTTCAAGGATGTACTAAACCTCTATAGAGTTAGCAATAAAAGTTAAAGTATTTGTTTCCAATTTGAGAATTCCATAATTCTCCAATAATAGTTTATGTTTATATCATAGAACCTTTATGTTATTTGAGGACAAGTTCGTTATTCTGGTTTAGAAATTGTTATTAACACTCTTTGAGGAATAAAAGTTAGAGTTCATTTTGGAACGCGAAGGGGAATGTTTTCTTCTTTTGTTCTACCTTATTATTCGTGATGATTGAATTTTGTCCTTATTCCTCAATTGAATGTCCTTTATGTGAATATCATTCGTGAATAATCGAGGGGATTACCTTCGTAAATAATTGTTGCACATTAGTAAATGTTAGTTTATTTTACATAAATTTTGGCTGTTAAGGTGGTATTACGTTGCTAGGATACTATTAAGTGATGTTTCGAACCTAAAGTAGAGCATATTAATTTCAGGTCGCGCTCTAGGATGACCAACAATAATGACCTAGCTGCTGCTATTCGCCTCTTGGCGGAAAAACTTACCCAAGAAAGAACTAAGCACCCCGATTCTGCAGGGGACATGTTTGAAAGGCTTGCAAAAGTTAAGCCCCCATACTTTAAGGGGCAAGCAGATCCGACCTTCCTAGAAAACCGGATTAGGGAGTTCGAAAAACTATTTGGGGCTGTAAACTGTCCTGAAAATATGAAAGTAGGTCAAGCTGTCCTTTACCTAAAAGATGAGACCGATCTATGGTGGAGAGAGAATGGAACTAGGATAAGTGCTGCTGAGGGATTTAATTGAAACTCATTTATTGTTGCTTTGAGGGGAAAGTTTTTTCCTCCTTTTATGAGAAAACAAAAGGCACAGGAATGCATCAACCTTAGGATGGGGAATATGACCATTGCTGATTACTATAGCAAGTTTATAGCATTGTCGAGGTTTGCACCTGAGGTTGTAGCCACATAGGAGCTAAAGGCTTAGAGGTTTGAGCAAGGGTTGACCGATGAGATCCAGCTAGGATTAGGTGGGGAAACCTTTACATCCTTGGACATTGTGTATGGGAGAGCTGCTCATATTTATGGCTTGCAGACCAGGAGAGACAAGAAAAATGTTGTTGTTGGGGATAAAAGAAAAGAGTTTAATGCTGGGGGAAGTCAAGGGAACTTCAAAAGGAATAGGAATGGAAATGGAAATAGAAATGGGAATGAACATGGGAATTTTTAGGGGAGAAACAACCAGGGGAATAACTACAACAATAGAAACCAATCTGAGAGAGCGTACCACTACAAGAGGTGCAACAACAACCACCCTGGGAAGGACGGTAAGGGAGAATTGGTGAATTGCAACTACTGTCTGAAAAAGGGGCATAGAGAGTTTGAGTGCTTCACTAAGCAGAAGAGGGAGCAGAATGGTAGTGCGAGTGGTAACCAAGGGAAACCAGGGTTTAACGAATCCGGAAATCAGAGTTCGAAGCCTATAGGGTCGCAAAATACCCAGGGAAACCACAATAAGTCTGCCAATGAGAACAACAACCAGAATAAGGCTCCGGGCAAACTGTTTGTGATGAGTAGAAATGAAACTGAACATTCTATAGGTGTAGTTCATGGTACTTTTTTTTATTAACTCCGTGCTAGTTAAAACGTTCTTTGATTCAGGGGTAACTCATTCTTTTGTTTCTTCATCTGTTGTTAAGAGTCTGAATTTAGTGATTTTGAGGTGATTGATTTACCTGTTAGTATACCTATTGGTGTAACCATAAGGTGTACCAAGTTGTTTAGGAACTTGTGTTTGAAGATAAAAGATTGTGTTTTTCCTTCTGATTTGATAGAATTTAGTTTGGGGACCTAGATGTAAGTCTGGGGATGGATTGACTAAGTTTGTATAAGGCTAAGGTAGACTGTGAATTTCAGAAAGTAAGTTTAAGGAACCCTATTGGAAGGTTGACCTCATGTAGACGTTTTGAGAAGTCCAAGAACCTTTAGTTAATTCTATAATGCAAGTGAGGAAATTGATGAATAGGGAGTGTGAACTATTGTCTGTAGTGTGTTAGAGGTGAGTAAAGAAGTTGGAGTGAAAATCGAGGATGTTCCCATTGTGAATAGATTCATTGATGAGTCTACGAGTGGAATTGCGAGTATGTCACCTGCTAGAGCCCTTGAGTTTATTATAGAGTCAAATCCTGGAACAACACCTATATCCAAGGCACCTTATATCATGGCACCTCCTGAAATGAGCGAATTAAGACACAATTGCAAGAGTTATTTCGTTAAGGGGTATATTAGGCCTAGTGCATCACCGTGGGGAGCTCATGTGTTGTTTGTTAAGGAGAAAGATAAGAGTATGGAATTATGCATCGATTTTAGGGAGCTAAACACCATCAAGAACAACTATCCTTTACCTAGGATAGACGACCTATTTGAACAATTGAATGGCGAGAGTGTGTTCTCGAAGATTTATTTGTGTTCGAAGTATCACCAATTGAGGATAGCTGATAAGGATATACCTAAGACCTCATTAAGACTCGTTATTGCCATTCTGGGTTACAGTAATGCCTTTTGGGTTAACCAATGCACCTGCTATATTTATGGATTTGATGTTTCTATGAATTCCTAAAAATTGTTGTGTTTATTGATGATATCCTAATTTATTCAAATAATGAAAAGAGCATTGAAAACTTGAGGATTATATTGGAGACACTTATAAAGAATAAATGGTATGCCAAGTTCTCTAAGAGTAAGTTTCGTTTGGAGAAAATAGCATTTTGGGGTCACTACGTGAGATCCAAGCTGTGAGTGAGTGATCTATTCCAAGAACGTGTCTGATATCTGAAGTTTTCTAGGCCTAGCTGACTGTTATGGGAGGTTGTGAAAAACTTTTCGAAGAGAGCAAAACCAATGACCAGCTTGTTGAAAAAGGAATCAAAATTCGAGTGGAGCGAGAAAGGTAAGGAAGATTTCTAGAGTTTAAAAGAATGTTTAACCTCTGCACTCGTTGTCGCGTCAGTTGAAAGCTTATGAGGCTAATTACACTACCTGTTGTGGGATCTTTTATGGTGATGACGTGTCACGCGTTCCTCGGAGGTATCAAGTATGAGCTGGCACGATCCTCTGGTCACCTACAAAACAAGAATATTCCCGTAGGAATATTCCCTCCGATGCTTAAGTAAGTATAAGCTAGAGAGAGAGGTAATATATAGAGAGAAGGCAGGGCAAAGATAGTTTAAGGTAGGTGGGAATGAATTGAATGCCCCTTTTACCTTGGGATCTGCACTATTTATAGTGCTAGAGTTTCTTGGTAATTGATTCCATAACCCTAGCTGTAAGATGTGGTGCCTGCTGGGGGATAGGAACACGTGTCCAGGAGAATAAAGATATGATGAACCCTTTTTGGAGTTGGGCCTGGCCATGAATAGCGTGGGCTTTGATAAAGATGGCATTATTTTATTGCTTAAGTGATGGGATCTGGGCCATCCTTCAACCCTTGGACCCATGTGCCACCTATAGGTGGGATGTGCTCATCTTTCAACCCTTGGGCTTTATTGTGGAAGTATCCAAGCCCACATCATTTGCCCCTCATGAGGAGTGAAAACGGACGTTAGTTTTTACTGCTCTTGGGTTATCCGGTATGGTAATGACGCATGGCAAGGGTAATCATTTCTTACCCCTCTATAAATAAGTGGTTGTTTCAAGTGATTTTCCCCCTCATTTCTAAAATTCGTTTGAGAGCCACAAAGGGAAGGCGATTTCCGGCGTTCATCAACCACCAAGGAGCACCGTAGAACCACCGTGGTCTTTAAACCCTTGTTAATGACGTTCTTCATCTTTGGAAATTGAATTTCTTTGGAAGTTCTCTTTTTAATCCAACAGGTGATATTTCTTTTGAGGAAACTTGTTTGTAGATTTTTGTTAATTTTGTTCTCCCTTCCTATCTATGGTATGTTGATCTAGTCAAATTTTGAGGACGGCGACCTGTTATTTTGACGTCTTCATTTCCCAAGTTATGCCCCGTCTTGAGCCAATTCTTCAGCCTGTGCAGGAATATCATGGTGCAGATAGATGAAGATCCGTGTTTCGAGGGGGAATCTTCTTCTCCCATGGAGGAGGACGCCCCCACAAACGAGCGTGCAGAGGGTGCACCAGCGGGCCCGTCCAAGAGTAGTGAAGAAGGCCACCTTCACCCCTGCGATATTTTTCCCCTTTAGACGTGGCTACACTATCTGACTGAGCAGGGGGCTGACTATGGAAAGTCCCTAAACTTAGGCCCTGGATAGAAGTTCTGTATGCCTGGAGGCATGGATTGCACTAGTTATGGCTTGGTGAAAGGGGAGTTCGCCGTGTACAGTTCCTTTTTGAAGTTGGGCATGAGGTTTCCTCCACACCCATTTGTGGTGGAGTTGCTGGACGGTTTCAACATAGGGTTGAACCAAATTTCTCCCAATTCTTGGGCCGGCGTGCTTGGGTACATTATTGCTAGGTGTGAGCTCCAAGGTATCACCCCTTCTTTCCCGGCGTTCCTATGGATAGCATCGCTGTCAAAGGTTCCTCAAGCCGCCGAGGGCTGGCTGGCCTTAAGCTATAAGGGAGCCTACATGACAGTTATGGGTAAGGCGTCCAAATGGAACCTTTGGCGGAAGAAGTGGGTAGTGCTCCAGGCTACTGACCTGAAGATGTGTGAACGAATGAGGCGGTGGACGGCTCAACCTAACTTTGTTGGAAGAAGTGGTTCCCTTCCTCCTGTCTCTGCCGCCCTCTAGAAACAGATATCGTCTATTTTCAAGGCCAAGCCGCTCATAGTTGGATCCAAGACGGCTTGGATACCTGAGGGGTGGTTGCCCCATTTAGATCAGCTGGACGACCCTACCTTCCTCTCGGCTATGGGCTTGTGTCCGAATAGGCCGAGGGGTAATACTTTTGTAGCCTTGGTCTTTTGTTGCCTGGCTCCTTTTGTGATTTCCTGACGTCTTCATTTTCTTTCAGACGAGGCCATGGAGAAGCTGGACGATGCCGCCATGGGCCGAGTGGACATGCCGACCTGGCTGGCTGAGGTACTCGATGCCAGTACCTTCAAGGCTATGCAGCGTCAGAAGGCGACTGAGCAGGCCGACCCGGAACAGGTTGGGCAGCAACTTGATCCTCCAGCGGAGGCTAAAAAGGTATTTACTTTGGATTTCTTCTAGAATATGTGATTTTCTTTTAGTATTTATGACTGAAGTTATTATTATTTTTCCAGGGGTCAAAGAAGGTTGCCACAACCACGACGCCGTCCACTAAGCTCAAAGCTGGTGGGACCGGGAAACCCTGCTTCAAGCCAGCCACTGCGAAGGCGTCTTCGTCAGCGAAGGCGTCTCCAAAGCGTCAAAGGGTGTTCGCTCAGGACACACCGGTGTTTTCGGAGTTTGCCCCTCCTAGTTCCCAGAAGACTAAGAAGGAGGCTGATCCCCTTGGCGGGGGATTGCAGAAGAAGTTCGTCGTAACATTCCTTCGAAGACGGCGGAAAGGGCTAGGAACTCGGGGGGTAAGTTCTATTCCAACATCTTAACCACTTGCCGTTATTCATGTGGCAGTTCTATAGTCTCTCCCAGAGATTCTAAGGCTATTGTTTTTCCAATAGAAATACCCAACCCCCAGAAAGCCATTGATGCTGAGTTGGATCAGATCCCTTCTTTAGGCCGCTTTACTTCTCGGGACCGCGTCAAGATAATGAATCAGATGCGCAGTGCTATTCCTCCGAAGTACGCTGAGACTCTTCCTGAGGCGGTTGAGACTCAGCTTGCCGCCATGCAGTCTTCTGTGCTGGATGTAAGTTTTGTTTTTAGTGAAATATTTCTTCTGTGTGTTTCGAAGTTCACGTTTGCCGCTTTACAGATGTTTATCCTGTTGGACTCGCTAAAGAAGTGCCGCACTTCGCTGGTGCAAGAAGAGGCTATAGCTCGTCTCCTTGCTACTCTGTGCGGTGATCAGCATTTCGCTGAGCTAGAGGGGCTTCGTCTCACCAAGAAGGAGACGATCGACGCACTGGCTAAGTCCTTGGCTTCTCAACGTGCTGAAATCAAGAAGCGCCTTGAGCAGATTGATCAGAACTTCCAAGAGATCAAGGATCTTTCTGAGAAGAAAAAGGAGAAAGAGGACGAGCTATCTCGTCTTGACTCCAAGTAAGGAATTGGAGTCACAGTTGGAGGCGGCTCGTAAGGAAGTGGCTAAGTCCAAGGAGGTGCGTAGCCAGTCTGCCGTGTTGGGTGAGAGGTCGATTCGTGGAGGCATTGAGCTGGCTTAAAATTCAGAGTTTTCCAGCATGCGCCCCTTCAGCTGGTTTGAGAAGTTCATAGGTCACCAGGTGGAGGTGGAGAAAGCCTGAAGGAAGGACGTCCTCCTCCTGAATTTGTTCCTGGCGATGATGATGAATGAGGCATTTTAGGAGCCTTGTAATTATTTTGGGATTTTGGTTTTTGCGGCGCCTTTCTTAATGCCTTTTTTGTGCATAATTTGTAATTATGACTGACTTATTGGAATGACTAGGCGTCTTTGAATGGACGTTTTCGTTCTTTACTTTATCTTATTTTCCGTTCCTGTTTATTTTTATTATGATGTTGGTTAGTTCAACATTTATAGCCGTCGTTCCTAAACAGGGATGGCAATTTATTTGCCTTGGTCTTTATTGCCAAGGTCTTTAGCTACTTTATATAGTTGTTGAAAATGGTGTATCCTCTATGTTCCAGGTGATCAGCCTAGTGAGGGTGCTAATCTGGGCCACTTCTTAGGCCTTTAAACGACTAGTATTTAATTCTTAGGAGAATTATTGATTGGAGCCTATTTTCAGGACATTGAATAAGGTATGTGACGCAAATAAAGATTCCCTTGCAAGGCCGGCTTGCAGGGAGATTTTTCATTTAAAACTCATTAAGCCGTGCTACATGATGCGTCTTTAGTGTGGACGTCTTCATTCTTACAAGAAAACATAGATGTTTAAACTTAAAAAAGTATTTCTTTAAGTTGTCCGCATTCCAGGTTCATAAAATGGGACGTCCCTGCATGTCTTGAATCCGATAGGTTCCGTTACGAACTTCCTCATAGATCTCGAATGGACCTTCCCAGGTGGGGGTGAGTTTGCCTTGTTCATTAACACGTCCAACGGCTTCCATCTTTCTTAGCACAAAATCTCTAACTTTTACGATTCTTCTGGAGCCTTTTTGTTGTACTCTCTAGTCATTCACAGTTTGTAGAGTTGTTGTCGTAGAGCCGCATTCCCTTTGGTTTCAGGTAGGAAATCCAAGGTCGCCTTCATCATTTCCCAATTGGCATTTTCATCAAATAACATGACGCGGAGGGTTGGTTCACACATTTCTATTGGTAGGACGACTTCAGCTCCATATGCTAATAGGAATGGTGTTTCACCTCTGGAGATTTTTGCCGTGGTACGTATAGACCACAAAACATTGGGTAACTCATCGTCCCACAACCCTTTTGCTTCATCAAGCTTCTTTTTCATCCCTTCAGAGATGATTTTATTGAATGCTTCCACCTGTCTGTTTGCTTGAGGGCGGCCAACTGATGCAAAGCATGTCGTGATGCCATGATCAGTTAACCAGCTTTCTAACTTGGGTGTCTTGAATTGTGGCCCATTGTCAAAGACAATAGATTGAGGCACACCGAACCTTGTAATGATGTTTTTCCAGATGAAGGCTCTCACGTCCTGTGCCTTGGTGTTTTTTGGGGCTTCAGCTTCTACCCATTTGGTGAAGTAGTCGACAGCAACTATCACATAGCGCACTCCTCCTGGGGCCGTCGTGTAAGGACCTAGTAAATCCACCCCCCATTTGGCAAATGGTATGGGGCTTGTAATGGGTGTTAGCTTCTGAGCTGGTCGTCGAATTAGATGAGCAAACCGTTGACATTTATCACATCGCTTAACCAAGTCAAAGGCGTCCTCTTTGAGAGTGGGCCAATAATACCCAGTTCTGAGAGCCTTCTCTGCCAAGGCCCTCCCCCCTATGTGAGAGCTTCATAATCCCTGATGCAGATCTTCTAGTACTTTATGCCCCTTTTTTGGGGTTACACAGCAGAGAAGAGGCCGTGAGAAGGCTTTTTTCTATAAGGTCCCATTCCACATCTCGAACCAGGTGCATTTCTTTTGCAACCTTTCTGCCTGCTTGGGATCTTCATGGAGTACCCCATTCATTTTGAAATTAACTATGTCGTCCATCCAGGTGGCCGTACGATCTAGGATGGCTGTTCTCGTGACAACAATGCTCTTAGTTTGCTTTACCTCCCAAAATACTCACCGCGGGGTGTCGCAAGACGCAGAGCTGACCAACTTGGATAAGGCGTTTGCCTTGCTATTTTCAGACCGCAGTATATGTTGTATTTCGAAGCTAGTCAGTTGTTGTATTTCCCGGCGGACTATTTCCAAGTATCTCATCATGGCGTCATCCTTGGCTTCGTATTCTCCCTTTACTTAGCTGACAATTAGCTGTGAGTCAGATAGGGCCAAGATTTCTGCTGCTCCTGCTGCTTTGTTCATCTGAATTCCACATATTAAAGCCTCGTACTCCGCTTCATTGTTTGACGCCTGAAAGTTGAAGCGCATTGCATACTCATAGACATCCCCCTCTGGTGATTCGCAGATGATGCCGGCTCCACACCCATTTTGGGTGGCTGACCCATCTACATGGACTACCCATTGCGTCTTATCATTTTTTAAGTGGGCCGGCCTAGTCATTTCCACAATAAAATCAGCAAATGCCTGCCCCTTTATTGCCTTTTGAGGTTTATATGAAATGTCAAATGCATTGAGCCCGATTGCCCAATTGAGCATTCTTCCGGACGCTTCAAAATTGGTGAATGGCCGTTTTAGAGGTTGAACTGTGTATACTATCAGTCGATGAGCCAAGAAGTAAGGGCGGAACTTCTTGCTGGCCAAGAAGAGGGCTAAGCCAAAATTTTCAACAGTCGGGTACTTAAGCTCGGCATTCTGTAGCATGTGGCTGATGAAGTAGACAGGTAACTGCACTCCATCTCTTTCTGTGAGTAAGACGGTACTTAGAGCGTAATCTGAGATGGCAAGATATAGGCATAAAACCTCTTTTTGGAGAGGGCTAACTAGGCGCGGCAGAGTGTGCAGATGCTCCTTCAGACGAAGGAAGGCAGCTTCAGCCCGTGGCGTCCATTCGAACTGGGTTCCCTTTTTGATGGTGCTGAAGAAGTAATGACACTTATCTCCAGCTCTGGACAGAAAACTTCCTAAGGAGGCTAGACAACCAGTCAGACGTTGCACTTCTTTAACTGTCTTTGGGGACGTCATAGTGATGACTGCTTGTACTTTGTCTGGATTGGCCTCAATAGAGGTGTTAACGAGCCGAGCCGAGACCGAACTTAGGAAAGCTCAGCTCGAGCTCGAAACTTCTAACCTTAGGCTCGGCTCGAGCTCGAAGCTCGACGAGCCTTGGAAACTGAGCTCGAGCTCAGGCTCGAACCTAGGCTCGGTTCGGCTCGAGCTCGGGCTCGAAACCAAGCTCGATTCGGCTCGTGCTTTGTTCAAGCATAGGAACAACTGTAGCCCAATTCAAAATAAGCTAAGCCCAAAATTGACACAAAATATTAGACTTTGTAGGGATCAACAAATGGTATTATTTGATGCCATATCCAAACAGCCTAATAGTCATTTAGTTTTATAAGTGATTCTAGTTGGCTACTTATTTTCTTTTGCCGATGTGGGACAATGAAACTTCGTCAAAAATAAAGTCTCAACTACTGCCATTAACAAATGTGATTCTCTATTTTAAATTGCTCTCCAAAAGTGTAATGCAACGTGCCACAATTGTTTGAGATTTGGTTGAATGCCATATTGCCAACAAAAAAATCCCATGTTCATTCCTTCTATAGTTCTATAACAGGCCTTAGACCAGTCATGGCAGCTCCAATGGTCGCTCCCCTGAAGGAATTTTCAGCAATTGGTGTATCAAAAACTCTTAGAACCTCAAATTTGGGGGCCAGTCCTTTAGTCACTTTACATTCGCACCCCTTTCCATTTCCTCATCAAGACCTTGACGAAATGCTTCAAAGAGAAACACCTCATGCTTGACAAACCAAATGGCCCATATAAAGTATGATTATTGCAATATGAGTTTAATTTATATGCATCTCATTCTTTCATTCTTTTGCAATAACCAATGTGGGATAGTCTCAAGTAGTAAAAATTACAGTATTATTAAAGCTCGAGCTTGCTCACGAGCTTTCGAGTCGAGCTTAGCATAGCTCAGGCTTGGCTTGTTAAGATCTCGAGCCGAACCTGAGCTCGAGTCGAGCCCGCCCGAGCCGAACTTTAACTGAGCTTTAGCGAGCCGAGTATCGAATAGTTCATGAGCAGGCTCGGCTCATTAACACCCCTAGGCCTCAATGCCCCTTTCGTCAATTAGAAAACCGAGAAATTTGCCAGAAGTGACTCCAAAAATGCATTTCTTTGGATTTAGTCTCATGTGGTATGCCCTAAGGGTCTCAAAGGTCTCTCGCAAGTCCCCAAGGTGGTCCGTCTTTTGGTTGCTTTTTACAATCATGTCATCAATATAGGCTTCTATATTCCTTCCAAGCTGTTTTCCAAAAACTGTGTTTACTAAGCGTTGGAAGGTAGCCGATGCGTTCTTTAGGGCGAACGACATCACCTTGTAACAGTACAATCCCTGCTCTGTGACAAACGATGTCTTCTCCTGATCTTCAGGCCACAGGGGAATCTGATGAAATCTAGAGTAGGCGTCCATAAAGCTCATCATGGCATGCCCTGCTGTTGAATCGACAAGGCGATCTATTTTTGGTAATGGAAAGTTATCATTGGGGCAGGCCTTGTTTAGATCTGTGTAATCGACGCACATTCTCCACGTCCCATTGGGTTTGGGCACTAGCACTACATTGGCCACCCAGTCTGGGTACTGACATGGGCGTACAAAGCCAGCGTTCATCAATTTTTGCACCTCAGCGGCAGCGGCTAAGTTTCTTGCCTCCCCATGATTCCTTTTCTTCTGCCGTACCGGTTTCATGGCACTATCAACATTCAATTTTTGCACTGCTACTGCTGGATCAATACCTGGCATTTCTTCCACTATGAAGGCAAATATTTCTTTGTATTCTCTCAGCAATTGTACCAGTGCCACTGCCATAGAATCGTCAGGTGGGATTCCAATAGGAACCGTTCGAGATGGATCTTCTAGGTTCAGGACTATATCATAGTGTTCTCCCACTGGCTCGAGTCGTTTGTCCGCACTATGAGCCGTGGGCATCTCTTTGAGTCTTCGCTCTTTTTTCTGAGGTTTCAACTGTTCGATCTTTATCGGAGAATCTCCCCAAGCTGTCGGTTCCAACGTAGAAAGGTAGCAATCTCTGGCCAATTGTTGGTTTCCATAGAGGGCTCCAATGCCACCATTGCTTCCCACGAATTTAACCAACAGTAAGTGGGGGACAATCACTGCTTTTAGATCATTGAGGGATGGGCGGCCTAGTATGATATTAAAGGAGGTATGACTTACTACAATCGTGAATCGGACGACACCTTCTTTAGTTACTGGAGCGGTTCCAATGGAGACGGGAAGCAGGATGGAGCAAATAGGACGGACGATACTTCCCCCGAAACCTACAAGGGGCTTGGGTACTTTTTCTATCATTCTAGGGTCATGCTTCAATTTCTGTAGGCATTGCAAACTGATTATGTCGGACGAGCTCCCTGTGTCTACCAATACTCTCTTTACCCTGAGATTGGACACTTTAATTTTCAAGACCAAAGGGTCATCATCATATGGTGTTGCCGTCTTGCGGTAATCGTCTTTGGAAATTTCCACAGGGCGCATATCCATTTGCTGGGTGCAGAGATGAGACGAACTGTATTGCCATCCTTCTCTAGACGGTTCTCCTGCCGCAATCCCTCCTTATATTACCGCTATGAATCCTTCATCTGAATAACTGTCGCCGTTGTCAGAATTGAGGGAGGCACCCGACTCGCCGATTTTCTTGTTGGCTTCATTTGCATCTGTCACATATAGGTACTGATGTAGGTATCCTTTAGCCGCGTAGCCATCCAGTATCTTCCTCGGCATCCGACAGCTTTGGGTGTCATGCCCATCCTCCTTGTGAAAGGCACAGAACGGGGTGTTCTGCTTCGATGCAGGCGACCTTTTGGGGGACCACTATTCTATTCCAAGATCCTGTCCCTCAGCTAGGAGAATATGTTCCAGAGCCGTGTTGTAGACAAACAGATTTCCCGTTGACGGCTTTTTTCGTTTCCTTCTCACTTCATTGTCTCGGCCAGTTTCTTTTCGAGTGAGGTTTGCTTGCGGCCTTCTAGAGGTCATGGTGGGTCTACTTGTGAAGTGATTATCCTGAGGCTTGTAAGCTAGCCTTCGTGGTGCCAGGCTCGTCCGCCGCCCTGGTCGTTCTTCTCTTACATGATGACTTTCCTCCGTCAGAGGCCGTCTTTTCAGGGGTGGGCCACGTCCATCTGCAACAAATTCCGCCTTCTTGCCGTCTTACTGCACTGGGTTGGCTTCGCTGAAGGACTTGGTGATTTCTTCCTGGAGGACGTGCTGAAGTCTTTCTTGCCATTCATCCGTGATGTTTTGATGGAGACCATGCAACAGGGGCCGCAGAGATCTCGCGGAGGCTGGACGGCTTGGTGAGGCGTCACAATGCTTGTCAGCCTTGTCTCTAACAGGGGGCTGCCCTTTGTTGATAGCAGACCGTGCTCCTTCTGCTCTTTCTTCAAATTGTTGTTCGGCCATGATACTATACCTCCCCTAGACGACGCCAAATGTTGTGGGATCGTTTACGGTGATGACGTGTCACGGGTTTCTCGGAGGTATCAAGTATGAGCTGGCACGATCCTCTGGCAACCTGCAAAACAAGAATATTCCCATAGGAATATTCCCTCCGATGCTTAAGTAAGTATAAGCTAGAGAGAGAGGTAATTTGTAGAGAGAAGGCAGAGCAAAGATAGTTTAAGGTAGGTAGGAATGAATTGAAGGCCCCTTTTACCTTGGGATCTGCACTATTTATAGTGCTAGGGTTTCTTGGGAATTGATCCCATAACCCTAGCTGTAAGATGTGGTGCCTGCTGGGGGATAGGAACACGTGTCCAGGAGAATAAAGATATGATGAATCCTTTTTGGAGTTGGGCCTGGCCATAAATAGCGTCGGCTTTGATAAAGATGGCATTCTTTTATTGATTAAGTGATGGGATCTGGGCCATCCTTCAACCCTTAGACCCATGTGCCACCTATAGGTGGGTTGTGCTCATCTTTCAACCCTTGGGCTTTATTGTGGAAGTATCCAAGCCCACATCACTACCAATGACCTAGAGCTAGCTGTATTGTATTCGCTTTGAATATTTGGAGACATTACCTTTATGGGGAAACATATAAGATCTTTACCGACCTAAAGGTTTAAAATTTTGGCAAAAAGATCCAGCTTAATCTTGGGAACACCATATAGATTTGATTGAATTTTCGTGCAACAATAGTTACCATGCGAACATTAAGATGACACCTTTTCGAGGAAATGTATAGAAAGAAGCGTAGAAGTCCCACTTGCTGGAATGATTTTAGTGAAAATATAGTATTGAGGGCAGAATTCGTTGAAGGAGAATTATCCAGAGTTATTCCCGGAGATGAGTTACGAGGGCGTAACTCGTTTTCTTTAAGAGGGGTAGAATGCGATAGAAATTCACGCTTTTTACCTATTTTATGGCAATTTTATGCACTTTATGCTCATTTATAGCAACTTATGCATGTTGATGCAACTAAATAGATTCTCCGCATAAGAAAATTGTGTTCATGAGTAACTCAAGCAACTTTAAGTTGGCAAAAAGCGCACATGAGGGGAACAAGTACTTCTCCAGTAAGAATAATTTGAAAACTTTTGGAAAATGTGTGGATTTCCGTGTCAAGTTTCGGGACAAAACTTCTTTTAAGAGGGGTAGATTGTAATCCCCCGTAAATTTCTAAATTTTATTAATATATTTTAACGTATAGTTATTTATATTTTGATAGAATTATTTTAATAATAAATATATAATTAACGTGTATTTATTTTATTTAATTACATTTTAAATATTTTAACGATTTAAGAAATTAAAAATAATTATAGAATTTTATGTTGAAAAGAATTTGAATTACAAAAAAAACATTGGAATTTGGAAAATAATCCTAATCGGTTTTGGATTCAAACGTAAAAGTTCAATTCTAATCCTAGCCCAATTTGATAAAGCCCAAAACAAATAACCCCCATCCTAGTTTCAATATTCACGTGAAACAACCCTCCTCTCCTCTCATTCAACTTCACGTGAAAAGCAGATTTGCAAACCCTCCTTCTTGCTCCGTCACGTAATCCTGCGGAATTGCTTCACCCTTGCCGCTGCCGGTCAACCAACCACACCGGACCACCGTCGTCCCTCCGTCGTCCGGTAACTCTCTCCTCCTCCTCTTCTCTTTTGTTTTCTTTCTCTCTTCCTTATTTCGGTTCTCTCATCCTTAATGCTTGTTTTCTGTTTACTCAACCAGACACCTCGCACCACCATCTCGCGCCGCGCCACCATCTCGTGTCGAGCCACCGTCCACCCGCGCGCCAACCATCGCTGCTGCCTCCGGCCAACATTCTTCTTGCTCCTTCTTTTGTTTCCTTCGTGCTTTGTCCCCTTCTCACGTCGCTGCAGTCGCAGCACCACCACCACCAGCGCGCGCTGCCAGCCGTGCCACGCCGCCAGCCACCGACAGCCTGCTGCCGCGCCGCCTTACCGACGGCCAGCACTTCCTCTCTTCCCTCTTTTTGGTTAATCTCTTAAAAACCCTAAGCTAATTCAATATTTTAATTATGTTTTATTTATGTACTTCATGTTTTATTGAATTAAATGTATAGTTTTTATTATTCAATTATGAATTTCAGATTTATATGTTTTATGTAGTTTAATTATTAAATTTCAGATTACATAATTTGATTGAAATAAGAGTTTGAATTATTTAAAGTATGAACTTTAAGGTTTTAATGGTTTTAAATCATGGTAGGATGATTGTGGATTATTAAATTTATTGTTTCGATGTTCTAAGAATGTAAGTTGGTCTTGGCGAAGTTTTTAAACGAGTTTATATTGATGAAAATTTAAAGTACGATGTTTTGAAGAGTTTTCAACGAATTTCAATCATTAATTCAATAATTATGATGCTAGGAAGTCAAATATCCAAGTTTTGATATTGGGGAAGGTTCTAAATATATTTAGGATGTATTTAGAATGCTTTGTTATTGTTGTGAATGATTAGAAGTTGATTAGGAATCCTTGTTGGCTGTTTTAGGCGGAGACTTCTCTTTAGGCGACTTTTGAAAGTGTTAAAGTGGCCCATCAGTTTGTTTACACAAGGTACGTACATACCTGTGTGCTTGGGGATGTGTGTTTATGTTGAAACCATGTTGTTATGTCTTTGAACTTGGTTATGTTATGGCTTTGAACTTGGTTATGTTGAAATTTACATGTTTAATGTTGTTGGATGAACGTGTTGAACATGGATTTTATTATGAGAATTATAACATGTTAGCGTGGATGATTGATGCAAGGATTTTGGTTGGGAATATTATATTATTTCATATATATTGGTTTAGATCGATTGATCGTTGTTCCCTTTTTAAGCATTTCACTACTTTATGAGGGCCGAGGACCTTGTTTAATAAGTTGATCCTTAACACCTATATAGAGGTGGTTAACCATTGGTAAAGGAAAGGTTGAATTAATTGGAATGGGTTCTTGATTGACAATTTGAATTGTGATCGCTTACTTAATACCAAGATAAAAACAATTGTGAATACTTGTTGATTTCGTGATGGATGTGATTGATGAGTTATAACAAAGTACTAGTCTTATATGCACGAGATGCGTGCGAGGTTATATAAAAACTAAAAATTGTAAGTGTACATTTAATCGACATAAAGATTTGAGTTTTGAATATTGGTGCGACTTAAGATGTGTTATATTAGATTATGGAACAATATAGAGTTCAAGTTAGCGTTTAGTTAGTTTTTCTCTGACGTTGTTAGTTGTAAACTTGTAATTCTAAAATCAATTTTGGTAGTTTTTTTTTATATTTAAGTAGCAACAGCTAAGACCTAACTTATAATTAATGATATTGATAAGAAAAGTACAAATTGTTCATATGAGCCAGCTTTAGACAATTAATTAGTGGTAAGTAAACTCCGTGAATACAACTTTAGACAATTAATTAATTACACGACAACTGATTGTTTATAAACTCCAGCTTTAGAAATTAATTAGTGGAGTTTACAAACAACCATAAACGAAGTTTACTTGTTCATAAACTCTAGCTTTAGCCGGGTAATTTAAGGAAACATATTGGAAACATATTCATTCCTTCAAGGAAATAAGAGAGATTGTAGGAGATTTACCCTAGACATTTTAGTAAATAATAGAGAAATATTCTCATTTATCGTAAATAATATCTTTGATTGTGATTGATTGCCTTTGATTGTAATTGATTACTGTTAGTTAAATTAAGTAGCCTAATTTAGGTAACATGATTGGCGTAGTCTTTTAAGCAACGTAATTAATTGAATTGTGAAACAAAATTCAAATGTTAATGACTTATATTTGAAATTATTCATCAATGATGGACCAAGGCGAAACTTAGTTCATACTGGGTATTAAGATCTATTTACAAATATCTTATAATATTGTTTTAGATTAAGTAATGGAATTGCTAAATCAATCATGAAAGACTCCATTGGAGATATTGGACCTATGTGAATAAATCTAAGTAATAGATGTTTGAACTATGTATAAGAATTTAATAAGTTAAACATCAAAGAGTCTAAATGAGATTCTTAACCTATATTATATGTCAACGAATTTAGTTGGATTCAGTATCTACTGAAACTGGATGAGCTAAAGTAACATGAATATAATTCAATTGGGAATTATTCTGCAAAAGAATTTATCATGTATGATATAATATGAGGATCGCCAAAAATGTATCCTATGGCTTTAAGCATGACGAACATATACCAATCTCAGTTGTTCTAAGTAAAGATCAACTAGATTGAGATCAAGAAAATCCTATGGTACTTGAAAAGGTAAATAAGATGCTACACACATAAACACTAGCATAGGATCAAGAAAGATCTCTTTGGTGTTATCCATTGGCAAGGATGAGCTATAATGCATCGTGTTTTGAAATGACAACATGGATCGAAGACCATGAGTTGTTGCGTGGGAAATTAAACATTAATTTATATATTCTGAGATACAGATGGAAAGTCTTCCACATATCTATGAACTTCTTGGATAAGTAAATTCAAACGAAGCATCACTAGCAACCTATACAGTTGAAGTAAAGTACTTATTGCCTAAGAAGAAATGAAACAGACTTGTTTATGTTAAAGAGTTCTTCACTGAACTTACGTGGATTACATGTCTGCTGACTTGATGGTTCTTCCTTGCAGAATGCGTAGAACCACTATTGAAGTAAGAAAGACTAGATCACAAAATAAACATACTCAAAAAGATCTTATCATCCCATCTCGAAAGGCATTCGATGAAAAGGGTATTAAAAATGGCAAAGCATGATAACTAAACCTATGCAACAAGTGAGAAGCGACACTCGTATTGTGGCACTGGAAATAAAAACATAGTTTTGAATTTCATTAATCGTTTTTTAGATGGGTTAGAGGCCCATGGTTGTATACCATTGGGGTTGAACATTTATCATACATGAAATGTACTTTCATATTCCATTTAATCTTGGTTTAGTATTAAATGATGAGTCCTTTCAATTTGACAATATTCAAGATAGACTATCAGGACCAGTCTTGTGACTAAGAAATGTCTATCAAGTGAACTTGAATGTCAAAAATTGAAAATGGTCCCTGGTCGGAAGTTTTCTATAAAGGTGGACGCATAGAAAACACTAGACGACTAGAATGCAGGACATGGAAATGTCGCAATCATTTGCGTAGATACTTACTTGATAAGATTAGTATCGGACAGACCTATGAAACTTTACTGTAAGAGATGAAAATATGTCATAAGTAAATATCATTATATTATTAGACTCTGATCCTCAATACCTGAGTGATTTAAGATTACTTGTTTGAGAACTGGTTACGTTGACGCTGTCAAACATCGCACCGTAAAAGGAGACTATAACCGCAACGCTCAGGTAATCACCTATCAAACGAAGTCTAATCTCCAGATCACAAGATTGTGATTGTCCTCCCATAAATTGGGATGAGATGTCCAAAGTTGTACAAGGCCACTCGGAGAGCAAGAAACTGTAAAATACATGGTCGTGCTTAGATGAATCATAAGCTATGATTATATGTTTATTTGATCAGTTGAACTCTGACACCGAGAAATACATCTGGAAATAATAAGGATGACTACTCTTACCTTATGTTCATGAGTAGGAATCAAGCGACAAAGGAATTAGGAAATGCACACTTGTCACTAAGGACAAGTGGGAGACTGAAGGAAATAATGCCCTTGGTCCAAGTTTGCATTTAATGCATTTAATGCTAAGTCTAATAAATGCGGTTCAGTATTAATTAACAAGTAAATAATTCAGTGAGAGCAAGTGATCTAAATGCCTAGCTAGAGGCCACTTCAGTTCAAGTGGAATTAATAATATTAATCCACGGCTTACTCTTGACTAAACCCGTAGGGTCACACAAATAGTGCGTAAACGGATCAAGCATTTAAGTGAATATAATATTCATTAAGTACTCTATTTATGGTCATTCGGAAATGATGGATCTTGGTTCCAGTGGGAGCTAAAATCATCATAAGGCAAAGAAAGGATATTACGAAAGATGAAGATATTTCCAGAAAAAAAAATATGGTTCATAACGGAAATATAAATATTATCCAAGTCGAAGATATTGCCAGAAACAAAAATATGGTTCATATCGAAAAATATTATCAAAAATAGAAATATTGTCGAAATTGGGAAATATTATCAGAATCGAAAATATTGTTCAAATCGGATATAAATACCGGGATTTGAAAACGCATCGGAAGCACGACGAGCGACAGGCCGGCAAGTGAGCCAGCCCATCGCTCGACGAGCATGGCCAACGAGCTCAAAAAATCAGTGCCAGGCACAAGGCCCAGCGCCAGCACCGAGCGCAAAGCCCAGCGCCTAGCGTAGGCAGTAAGGCAACAAAGATGGGCCGACAAGGCAACAACGATGGGCCAGCGACCGAGCAAGGCCCTCAGCGCGCGCCAAGGAAGTGTGGCCTGCAAGGTTGTGTGGGCGTCAAGAAAGGCTTGCACGACAAGGCCCAAGTCCCACACGCATAACTTAGGCGCCAAGTTACTTGGGCCATAAGTTGTTTGTTTTCCTAATCCAACATTTATTAGAATCCTAGGATAAATCTAATACTTAAAGTTAGTGTTTGGTTATTCCTAGAATACTAATTGTTATGTCTAACTAGAATCTAATGGGTTTAGTTATTTAAGTTCTAGTAGGATTAAACTTCTTTATTTCCACCCTATACATATGTCGTGGTTCATGATCACAATTAATAAACAGGTATACATTGAATTCAAGGGAGAGTTTAATATTTCCTATCACTTTTGTGAGTTTCCCGAGTGCATAAAACCTTAGAGAATATTCTAGTTGGTTGAATCTAACGCAGATCCGAACATGCTGTGGACTATCTACGAGGGGCGACATTTGGAGCTCTATACTTGTTCTTGTTTGGTTCGGGAGAAGCTAGGGAAGGCACGTATCACATAGTATGTATACTAAATTATGTTAATTGACTATGTGGCAATTAATTTGGATTCCTGGCATTAAGATTTTTCCGCATGAATTATATTGTTCATAACCTTACACATTAAAGTGTCGATTTTTAATGGTTTTATGCATGAAATTAATTAATATTCATGCTAGGGTTTTAAGTAACAGATAAGAATTATTATTTTCATTAATAAAGATTAATCTCTAATTATTTCAAGTGATTTAAAACCTAATAATGTTGTTGGAAATTTAATGAACATAAGGATTAATTAAGATTTATTTATTTCATGGTAGGAGGAGATTTCTAGTTTAACTAGAAGTGAATCACATAGTGACCCCTCTACTTAGGTATTTGAGGTACGTGCAAGTCTAGGAAAACTCCATTTATTCATGTGAATACATGTTATGTTTATGATGTTGTGATTCATGTTTACTTGGAATATGGATTTATGTGTGAGTATGTGAGCAAGCATGTTACTATTGGTTATGTTTGTTTATTTTATAGCAAGCATGTTGTCCAAGTACGTTTTTATGCATGTATCGTTTATGCGCATGCAAGGAAGTTATGCTATAGTACGTAAGGTCTAGAATACTAAGAGCCAAAGTCATTTGTGCCACGTTGCACTATTAGTAACCACACGTGCTTCGTCCGTGTAGGGTATATAATTTCAGTAATTACATGTGCTTCGGCCATGTAGGGTATACATTATATAGTCAAGGTGAATTGAATTTGGAATTATTCGTGTCTAAAGAACATACCGCATGTTAACCATGTTGTGGAATCATCATGCTAATAATCATGTTGAGAAGGAACAAGGTAGTAATTCATTCGAGTCATGTTTGTGTTGATCACAATAAAGGATTCTAAAAGAAGCATTGTTTGGCCTTTTATTTATTTAATGTTTTATTTGATTGTGTCTTGAGTCGGCTTTTAAATAAAATATTAATAAACGTAAAGTGAAACCGAATAAGCTTCAAAACTCTTGGAACGTATGCACCTTGAGAATGAAAAATGGGGAAAGTACGAGGTCTTAGGGAAGTTACATCTAATTGGTGATACAAGACGTTGTATTGATATTTTTATGCGCTTGGAATTCCGTCACATGCTAATAATGGCTCCCTGTGAGGTTATGATACATATGAACAACATAAATCATGCGGAAAAACCTTAATGCCAGGATACATATTAATTGCACATAATCATATAATTAGTCTAGGATGCATACACTTTGTAGCGTGCCCTCCCTAGCTGAGCCCGAACCGAACAAGAACAAGTCTTTAGGACTCCAAGTGTCGTCCCTCCGTAGAAAGTCCACAGCACGTCCGGATCCGCCTTAAGATTGACCAACTAGAACCGCCCTTAAGGTACTACTTATTTTCGGTTAAATAGGGCAAGTGTTTTGGCTGATTTTTCTGCTTAAAAATCTTAGCTTTGAATACTTGAAAAACTTGTATATATAAATTTGTGAACCTAGGCACATATTTATAGAGTCATGGAAAAGGATTTAGAATCCTATTAGAATACCAATTAGTTTAATTAGAATCCCTTTAGAACTCTATTAAATAAATTCTATCTACTAGGATTAGGATTTAATCATAGAACGAATTCCAATAGCTTTAGGATTCGTATCGCACACAACCGCACACGAGCACGAGCACCGCACAGCCCGCGCAAGCCTCGCGGCCCACGCGAGCTGCACAGCTCGCAGCCCACGAGCATTGCTCGCAGCCCATGTTGCGCGCGCGCCATGCTGGGCCTGGCGTGGCCTTGCTGCGTTGTGTTGATGAACATGGCTTGCTGGACGCGGGTCTGGCTTCGTGCTGGGCCTTCGTCTAGCAAGTCTCGTCCGATGCTAATTCGTACGACGCGCTTCCGATTAAATTCCCGATTCCAGAATTCATTTCCGATACGAACAATATTTAACATTTCCGATTCCGGAATTAATTTCCGTTTCGAACAAATATTTGATATTTCCGTTTCCGGAATTATTTTCCGATTCCGATAATATTTCCGATTCTGACAATATTTCCGTTTCCGGCAATATTTCCGATTCCGGCAATATTTCCATTTCCGATAATATTTTCCGATACGTACCATGTTTTCCGTTTCCGGCAACATCTACGACTTGGATAATATTTATATTTCCGATACGATCCATATTTCCATTTCCGGCAATATCATCGTTTCCGGAGTATTCATTTACTTGCCTTTGACGATCTCAGCTCCCACTGAAACCAATATCCGTCGATTCCGAATATCCATAGATGGAGTATTTAATGCCATTAAATACTTGATCCGTTTACGTACTATTTGTGTGACCCTACAGGTTCAGTCAAGAGTAAGCTGTGGATTAATATCATTAATTCCACTTGAACTGAAGCGGCCTCTAGCTAGGCATTCAGCTCACTTGATCTCACTGAATTATTAACTTGTTAATTAATACTGAACCGCATTTATTAGACTTAACATTAAATGCATACTTGGACCAAGGGAATTATTTCCTACAGTCTCCCACTTGTCCTTAGGGACAAGTGTGCATTTCCTAATTCCTTTGTCGCTCGATGCTTTCTCTTGAAAATAAGGTAAGAGTTGTCATCCTTATTATGTCCAGAGGTGTTTCTCGGTTTCAGAGTTCAACTGATCAAATAAACAGATAATCATAGCGTATGATTCATCTGAGCAGGCCATGCATTTTACAGTTTCTAGCTCTCCGAGTGGCCTTGTACAAATTTCAGCATCTCATCCCGATTTATGGGAGGACAATCTCAATCTTGCGATCTTGAGATTAGACTTCGTTTGATAGGTGATTACCTGAGCGTTGCCTTTATAGCCTCCTTTTACGGTGCGACGATTGACAACGTCAAAGTAAGCAGTTCTCAAACAAGTAATCTCAAATCACTCAGGTATTGAGGATTAGTGTCTAATAATTTTAATGAAATTTACTTATGACAGATTTTCATCTCTTACAGTAAAGTTTCATAGGTCTGTCCGATATTAGTCTTCCCAAAGTAAGTATCTATGCAAATGATTACGACATTGCCATGTCCACATAGTTCAAGAAACAGAACTACTAGTCATCTTGCATTCTAGTCGTCTAACGTTTTCTATGCGTCCATCTTTATTGAAAACTTCGACCAGGGACCATTTTCAACTTTTGACATTCAAGTTCACTTGGTAGACATTTCTTAGTCACAGGACTGGTCCTGACAGTCTATCTTGAATATATCGTCAAATTGAAGGGACTCGTCATTTAATAGTAAACCAAGATTAAATGGCATATGAAAATACATTTCATATTATGATAAATGTTCAACCCCAATGTTTTACAACCATGGGCCTCAAACCCAGTTTTAAAACAGTTCATGGAATTCAAAGCTATGCTTGATTTCCAGTGCTACAACGTGAGTGTTGCTTCTCACTTGTTGCATAGGTTTGGTTATCATTCTTTGCCAATCTTAATATCCTTTTCATCGAATGTTCTTCGAGATATGATGATAAGATCTTTTGAGTATGTTTATTTTGTGATCCAGTCTTTCTTGCTACATTGGTGGTTCTACGCATTTCTCAATGAAGAACAATCAAGTCAGCAGACGCGTGATCTACCCAAGTTTAGTGAAGAACTCTTTAACATAAACAACCCTGTTTTATTGCTTTTTAGGCAATAATTACTTTTACTTCAACTGTAGAGGTTGCTAGTGATGCTTTGTTTGGATTTACTTATCCAAGCAGTTCATAGATATGTGGAAGACTTTCCATATGTATCTTTAGAACATAGAAATTAATATTTAATTTCCCACGCAACAACTCATGGTCTCCAATCCATGTTGCCATTTCAAAACACGATGATTCTTTAGCTCGTCCTTGTCAATGGTTAACTCCAAAGGAATCTTGCTTGATCCTTTGCTAGTGTTTATGCGTGTAGCATCAATATTTAGCATATCTTTATTTCCTTGAATCAAGAACTACTCTTATGTACCTTTTCAAGTACCATAAGTTTTTCTTGATCTCAATCTAGTTGATATTTACTTAGACCAATAGAGATTGGTATATGTTCGTCATGCCTAAAGTCATACGATACGTTTTGGCGATCCTCATATTATATCATACATGATAAATTCTTTTGCAGAATAATTCCAAATTGAATTCTATTCATGTAACTTTAGCTCATATAGTTTCAGTAGATACTAAATCCAGCTAAATTCTTTGACATATAATATAGGTGAAGAATCTCATTAGATTCTTTGATGTTTAACTTAGTAAATGCTTATACATAGTTAAAACATTCTTTACTTAGATTTATTCATATGGGTCGAATATCTCCAATGGAGTCTTTCGTGTTTGATTTAGTAAATGACATTACTTAATCTAAAACAATATTATAAGATCTTTGTAAATAGATCTTAATACCCAGTATGTACTAAGTTTCTCCATGGTCCATTATTGATGAATAATTTCAAATCTAAGTCATTAGCATTTGAATGTTATTTCACAATAGAGAGATATGTGTATGATACACATAGGACCAATTAAGTTTTTACGTACTCCCACTAAACTTCTTATATATTTATAAGAATCATGTATATTTTAAGAAACTAAAATACTTATTAGCTTCACTAAAAAATACATTTCCAATTCCCAATTGCTTTCTTAAATCTGTACTTAGATTTCATAAGCGAGCTTTTGTTTTCAAGTATTTATTTGGATCCACAAATCCTATGACATGCCATGTACATAGTTTCTTCCAACATTTGACTGAGGAAGATGTTTTGTCATCCAATTGCCATATGTACCAATATGCAATCATTGCTTGATGATAGACTTGAGCATTACGATTATGCATGAGGTTTCAACACAATCCACGCCATGAATTTTCTTGTAACGTTTAGCAACTAATCTAGCTTTGTGTGTGAATAGAAGAATGTTAACCATTTTAGGGAATCTGGGTTTCGTCATAACTTTCTTACGAGTCACAAACTCATTAATCTACATGATAATAGTTTGACTGCAAGTTGTAGGTTTCTTTACTATCTAATAGAATAGCTTCAGTAACCTGAACTCCATGTTTCTTCGCTATCTAATAGAAGAATCTCATAGTTTCAGTGACTTGAACTCTATGCCTACTTGGGTATAGAACATCAGACAAATAGAATATCAACAGACACTTTGAAAGTCCTTTGAATATTCTGTTCTCCTTGACTCACTTGTAAAGTCTTCTAAGAGATGTCTATTCTTTAAAGCCACTTCTAAAGTCCTTAAGAATATGTGTTCGGATTTTCTGAAGAACTTCGAAATGGCTCCGGAATGTCCGTTTTATGTTTGTTGTTCGCCTCGAAGACTTTCGAGGTCTATTTTCTCCCACTTGTCATTTTGGAAACGAATCTCCAAAAGGACATTATTTCGAGCAAACAAATATGTTCTCAAACATTCGTGGTAAAAACAATACCCGTGTGTCTCATTTGAATAAATCACAATGAAACATATATCTATACGTGGGCCTTAGTTTGTTGAATAACAAACACTAAGCTCCCACTGAGTTTAGGAACTCTTTAGATATATTATGAGATATTCTGAAATTACTTTTCAATAGCTTTGACGAATTTGGTTTAGTTTGGTGGTAGTTGAGAATTTTGTTTAGAAATTATAGGAAAAGTCTTTATGATTCATCATTGATCGAATCAAGTACTTAGTTGACTTCGATCATTCCAACGTAGATATGCCATATCTTATGGAGCTAGATCGTGAAATTAAACACACAATCATTGATGATCATTTTTGGTCTCAAGTAATCATCAACATGATCTAACCTAGATATTTATGATTTCTTGCCATGCGGATTTTACACTTCTGAATCTTTGAACTAGCCAAACAGATTCAAATTCATATCACTTTGAGTAAATAAATCCATGTTAACTCAAATCTAGGTGAAATAATAAAGTCATAAAATATTTCTTTAGCTTTGAACTCTATTGTCTAGGCGTTCTAACAATAGTTTATATCTTTTGTTACTTTCAACAAGTAAGACTAGCTTGTCTTGAATTGATCTAGAAACCAATCAACTTTCAAAAGTCCATCAAAATAGAGCTTTTGAATGTTAACTTGTTGACATGGTCTAAGCAACAATGCCAAAGATTAGTGGAACTCAAATCAAGGGGTTGATTTGAACCTAGTAAAGTTTTTATTGTTAAAGAGTTGTTTGTTTTAATCAAGCATATTGACTCAACCCGTAAATGACCATTTCATTCAAATAAACAAACAAACAAACAAGCATTGTTTTCGTTCTTATGAATGTGAGTCTTTCTGTGTTTGAAGCAGAAATTTAGGTATGCTGATTATGGAACAAAATAGCCATTAAGTTCCAGCCTTTGAAAGGACTTAAAACAAACTAGATGACCCTACAACTAATGTAGCATTGCCATGCTTCATTTCCCACTTGTAGGTCATTAGTGTATCCTAGCTTCCATTGTTTGAGTTATTACCGAAGTAAGAACCTCAAGCGGTATATGATACCAAGGAAGTTTGATTGCTAGGTCACTTCTCTTTAAACATAAACTTATAGGTAGAAACGAAATCGTAAAATTTCTTTCATTTGTTCCTTATTTTCCTATTTCTTGTACCCTTTCTTATAGTCTTAAGAATTGAATTCTTTAGTGTTGACTTTTATACATTGTATAGACTTGTCCAATGTCACTCCAACAAAGTTCTTACCATTTAATTTATGTTGAATGTTTTGTTTCAACTAGATGATCTTACCAGAAGCTTCTAAAGTTCTCTAAGCATCAATCTATTCGAATGTCTAGGGTCTAGACTCATTCGAGAATCAAATGGAAAAAGATTTTAGGTTGTTAACCATTGGTAAAGCTGAGCGTTTAAACTCAATGCTTTATGATCTCAAAACTACATTGTATTTTGAATTCACAAGCACCAATCGGTTTGCCATTCGAGTTTGATACTCGAAAACAACCATAAAATTCGCTAAAAGAAACGTACATTTTAAATTGCTCATTTTCTCTCATTTCCGTGAATCGTTCTTGGATTCACTACCAATCGAGGAAATTTACTGTTACCTTTCTAAAAGGATTTACTGCAGTGCAAGATATTTAATTATAAACAATAATTAAAACATACATTGAAACATGAAAAGTCTAAACATTTATCATGAGTAATAACTTGAAAATTAAAGCATTCATGCAATTTAAACAAGTCATTAGCATTTTATTCGAATTTATTGTTCCGGCAGGTGTGAATAAAATGATTCCAAGATCCTTAAATCATTGAATTCTAATATTTTAGGTAAGAAAAGGCCTTTTGCTAATAGTCTATAAACTACTCTTGGTTGATAGGTACGTCTAAGAACTTATTAGGTAAACCTATCGATTTGCCACGACATAAAAGGACTCCTTACTTATATCGTTGAGTTTCACCAAAACTAACATGTACTCACAATTATTTGTGTACCTTAACCCTTTAGGATCAATAAGTAACACCTCGCTGAGCGTAAAACTATTACTAGATTGATGTAAAGGTTATCCAAGTAAGTGTTATTTTGGCATGGCACCTTTTAACTCAATTTTTTAAGTTTGGAACTTAAGGCTCTTACTATGTTGGTTAGATTTTAAGTGAACTAAAATCCTTAGTCATGCAACATAATCAAGCCATAATCTCATGCATAATTAAGACATATTTAAAGCAATAAATAACTTAAAGCATGCATAAGATAAATGTGATCTAGTATGGCCCGACTTCATCTTGAAGCTCCAACTTCAAAGTCCGTCTTGAAAATGGATTGGAAACTCTGTCTTGAATTTCACCATGGGAGGCGCCATTTTCTTCAAATAGGATAAGCTATAATTAAACTAATTACAACTATTTGATGGTACACAGACCATATTTGAATTGAAAAACAAACTTTGGTGCATTAGACCAATTACATTCAAATTAATGGTACGCAGACCATATTTTCTATCCTATTTGGGCCATACTAGTCACTTCATAACCTGCAAAACAGTACATTTACAATGTATACCATTCACCCATTCATTATCATGAATGGCCCACTTAGCTGGTTAGTAAAACACATTGTTATGCATCACATAAATATTTGCAGCAATTAATCAAGGGCACCAATAATCTACCAATTATTCATTCCTTATTAATTCTAATCAAGTTGTTTTAACCTTAAAGGATTGTAGACCTAATCAAGATTTTATGACTAAAAATGCTCCCACTTAAACCAATAACTTTATATGCTTTACTAATTTTAAACATAAAAATGTATTTCTAGTCTAACCGGAAACATACAGGTTTAATTAAAATTTAAAGCTCATATAAAATTATAATTGAATCCATATATTTAATTTATTTTCAGTTGAATTAAAAGAATTTAAATTAATTCAAGGTTTAATTTTAGTAAAATAATTAGTATAAATTAAAATTTATAATAATTATAATATTCAAAATTAAAATCCGAGAAAAACAATTTAAATTATTAATTTTAAAGTTAATTAAAATTATTTCCGAACTGAAAATTTCAAATTAAAATTAAAACGCGTCAATCGTAACAAGACGAGGCACTTGGGCTTGCGCCCAAGCCCAAGCCCCATCGAGTGTACGAGGCAGCATGCCCCTCGACTGACCGCTCGGCATGCACGAGTGGCAGCAGCCACGCGCAAACGCAGCAAGCCAAGCCACGCTTGCCCGCAGCCTCCTCGCCCGCATCGCAGCAGCCCCTGGCGAGGCATCGCTCAAGGCGCAACCCATCTCTCACAAGTGCGAGGCAGTGCGCGATGTGGCGTAGCATGCTCGCTGCCCACACGCGACTGCTCGCCCATGCTTTGCCCTTTGCCCACCGCCCATCGCACAGCACACACGGCCAGCTCCAATGCCTCGCGCGCGCGCCATGCCATGTTGCTAGCTGAATTCGTACCGCACGGGCGACGAGCTCCCTTGCTCGCCGTCGCGTGCCCGCACTATACAACACCCCTTAAGGGTAACACGTAGCGACCATTGCTTTGTGCGTGCAACATTCATGAGCGATTTTCATAAAAATTTAAAATTTTTAATTTAAAATTAACTACAAATTAATAAATCATATTAATTTCATAATTTTAGGGCGAAAAATCGAAAATTTATTAATCAATTAATTTCCGATTAACATGGATTCAAATCTAGATCATAAAAATTTAAAATTTATCATAAATTAACAATTTTTATGGTGGTTTTTAATCATGGATGCCTAGTTAAATCGTCAATTAATTATGAAAATAAAATCAAATTCTAAATTATTCGAATTTCAACAAATTAATTACAATTACAAATTAGGTTGTATAATTAACAAGCTTAGGCATTCAAATTTGTTAAACATATACAGTAGGTCAATCAAAAATTCAAGATTTAACAACAAGAATCGCAAATATTCAATTTAACATCTTAAAATTACAAACTTTTGCGTTCGAAAAACTAAAACCTCCGAAAAGTCATAGTTAGGCTTCGAATTTGGAAAATTCTGGGTTCGGCCGAAAAATTGTTTTTTTGTCAAAATTTTAGAATGCCTTTTACATGCGGAATTGACACAAAAATCACTCGATTTCGTTGAGTAACGAAGAAACTGCCGAAACACTGCGTACATATAATTTAAATAAACGCAATTTGCAATTAATTAACAATTACGAAAATTAATCACCCCTTTTAATTCTTTGCAAATTTGTAAAATTTAACCATGTTAAGCAATAATTGATCATGCAATTAATAAGAGGTTCGTGATACCACTGTGAGGTTATGATACATATGAACAACATAAATCATGCGGAAAAACCTTAATGTCATGATACATATTAATTGCACATAATCATATAATTAGTCTAGGATGCATACACTTTGTAGCGTGCCCTCCCTAGCTGCACCTGAACCGAGCAAGAACAAGTCTTTAGGACTCCAAGTGTCGTCCCTCCGTAGAAAGTCCACAGCAAGTCCGGATCCGCCTTAAGATTGACCAACTAGAATCGCCCTTAAGGTACCACTTATTTTCGGCTAAATAGGGAAAGTGTTTTGGTTGATTTTTCTGCTTAAAAATCTTAGCTTTGAATACTTGAGAAACTTGTATATATAAATTTGTGAACCTAGGCACATATTTATAGAGTCATGGAAAAGGATTTAGAATCCTATTAGAATACCAATTAGTTTAATTAGAATCCCTTTAGAACTCTATTAAATAAATTCTATCTACTAGGATTAGGATTTAATCATAGAACGAATTCCAATAGCTTTAGGATTCGTATCGCACACAACCGCACACGAGCACGAGCACCGCACAGCCCGCGCAAGCCTCGCGGCCCACGCGAGCTGCACAGCTCGCAGACCACGAGCATTGCTTACAGTCCATGTTGCGCGCGCGCCATGCTGGGCCTGGCGTGGCCTTGCTGCGTTGTGTTGATGCACATGGCTTGCTGGACGCGGGCCTGGCTTCGTGTTGGGCCGTCGTCTAGCAAGTCTCGTCAGATGCTAATTCGTACGACGCGCTTCCGATTAAATTCCCGATTCCGGAATTCATTTCCGATACGAACAATATTTAACATTTCCGATTCCAAAATTAATTTCCGTTTTGAACAAATATTTGATATTTACGTTTCCGGAATTAATTTCCGATTCCGATAATATTTCCGATTCTGACAATATTTCCGTTTCCAGCAATATTTCCGATTCCGGCAATATTTCCATTTCCGATAATATTTTCCGATACGTACCATGATTCTGTTTCCGGAAACATCTACGACTTAGATAATAATTATATTTCCGATACGATCCATATTTCCGTTTCCGGCAATATCATCGTTTTCGGAGTATTCATTTACTTGCCTTTGACGTTCTCAGCTCCCACTAAAACCAAGATCCGTCGATTCCGAATATCCATTGATGGAGTATTTAATGCCATTAAATACTTGATCCGTTTACGTACTATTTGTGTGACCTTACGGGTTCAGTCAATAGTAAGCTGTGGATTAATATCATTAATTCTACTTGAACTGAAGCGGCCTCTAGCTAGGCATTCAGCTCACTTGATCTCACTGAATTATTAACTTGTTAATTAATACTGAACCGCATTTATTAGACTTAACATTAAATGCATACTTGGACCAAGGGCATTATTTCCTTCACTATTAACACTCGTCCACGGGACATTTCTTTTTAAGGAACCCGTTCGATGCTGATTCTAATTAATTTATAAAGTCAAGAGTCGTGTCGAGTCGAGTCGAGTCTTTATGATTTAATGTTTTTTAGGTGGCTTTTACATGTGATTTCAATTATTATTTTGGGAATGAAGCACGTTAGGTATAGGTTTTGCTTTAGCTTGTATTACTCAGCTTTTGGTGATTACGTGCTTTATGTATTTTGGTCATGGCCTTCGCCATAATGACCCTATGATGATCCATTAATTGTGTTTGCATTGTTGGGGAGTGGCATTTTACCAAGCAGGATTTCTAGAGGTGACTTGCAAGTGAAGTTATCATTCATGATGGGAATGTTGAGAAAGCTTATTTTTACTTGCATGATTTCTAAACTCTATTTTAATAAGTAGTTTATACTATTCTTGGTTAATAGATTATTTTAAATGAGATTTTGGTTTGGGCACGATTCCAACTTGTAGTAGAGGCCATTAAATCTTTAATAACATTTTAAAAGTTAGTTATTTCCGCTGCGTAATTATGGTACTAGCCTTAACCGTTATCACGGTGGCGGTAATATTTTAGTAATTCCTTTATTTAAGTTGGAAAATGGTTTTATAAAAGCAAGGAAGTATTAGGGTGTTACAAAAGTGGCGACTCCACTTGGGACAATTTCTTTGTTAAGCAATCAAGTCTGGATGCACCTTCCCATGTCTAATTCAAAAGAGGAAAAACCTTTGCTCTACTTTATACACGTCCACTCTTCTCTTTAACAACTTATTAAACATACTAGACTTTTCCATTGCGAGTAATTAGGAATTAAACCTGTAAGTTTTAACTGATACCTTTCTACAGACTTAAATCCGCTAAATCTGCAAAAAAGACGTTATTGACCTTGAACATGAAATGTGCATGCTTTTGTCTTATGTCTGTTTCTTTGAGTGCCAGTCGGAGTGCCTCACTCTTATAAAAAATAATCACCCGAGCCTTAGTCAAGAAAGACTTCAACTTGTTGATCACCTTGACCATGGCATTGTCGCCTAATACGACACCTATAAAGCAAAAACGACAAGTAGCAATTACTACTCGTTCCTCAAACATACCTTGCACTAAACAAGTATGCTTCAAACTATTCATGAACTATTGGTAGCCAGATGACTTCTGTTCACTCTAGACATCATGAATATACAAACATATGCCAAGAATTATAACACAAAGCCAATTTCGTAGTCATGCATGGGGCCTTGAGGAAAGCACTTCAAAATTCGATTTTATCGCAAATTCTCAATGCTAATGTTATACATATATCATAGGGAGCCAATCCTAGAGTTCAGTTGCGTAAAACGAACCTTAGTTTGCTAAAACCCTCATTCAACTCTAAGCAAGGTTCACTATTTAGAACATGAAAGTTGCTCCAAACTAACAGGGAAATAAAACATCGCGAGTTCAGGAAAACTCCCATCATCCTACTACAGCGAACACGCATGACAATCACTCTGCAAATATCCATTCGTACAGTTCTACGGATTGCTTCAAAGGATCATGAAAATTAATAAGAAAATCTCCATAGTAAGAAGAAGAGGGGAAAAAAAGGTAAATACTTGGGGGCTGAAACGAACCCCGACTTCTTCTACAGGAGAGGGTCACGCGGTAAATCCTTTTCTGTAAACACCAAGTACCCATGAGGCATACTGCTTGTGACGCTGCATCTTACGGACACTCTTCGCATCTGCAAGGTTGAACAAAATAAGGAAGAATGTCGAAAAAAAAAGTAAAGAATCAAAGCACGAACAGCGACAGAAATGGCGAACATATCCACCAAAAATTTGAATACATAGACAACAAGCGCCAGAAAAATCATGCGCCTTCTTGTCCAACACTAGTTCTTTCTAGTGGTTGTCTGGTCAGCGTTACACTTTTCTAACACTGCCATGCTCGCTGAGAAAAATGAGGGTCACTTCGCCCCTTCATACTCTGCAAATAACTGTTACCCATTATCACTCCCTTGCCCGGGGGAAAAAGTAACGACTTTTCAAAATATTTTTTAATATCAAAAAATAATAAGTCTCGTTAGCCCACTGACAGGCAACGACCTTTCGGGAAAAATAACCATGATCCATTAAGGTCACGACTTTTCTAATAAAAAATACCTTTTTTTGTTTGATGTTAAAAAATAAAAAAATCTCGTTACCCATCAGCTTCACCATAACGGGCAGATAATGGTTTTTCGGAAAAGTAGCCAAAGTGACCTATCTATCCCAACCTAGTGGGAGAGTAACCTTTTTCAGAAAATATTGTTTTCTTGTTTTGGCTAAAAATAAAAATAAGAAAAAGCCAAAATTAATTTTTCATTTCTAAAGTCGCCGATCGGAATTCTTTTTCAAAAAAATAATCATTTTTTAAAAAAAAAAATCGTTTTGAGGTTATTTGATCCTCTTAAAAAAAATGTGTTGAGGTTATTCGATCCTCGTTAAAAAAAATATTCGTTTTGAGGTTACTAGATCCTCGTTAAAAAAATATTCATTTTGAGGTTACTCGGTCCTAGTTAAAAAAAATATTCGTTTTGGGGTTAATCGATCCTCGTTAAAAAAATATATTCATTTTGAGGTTACTCGATCCTCGTTAAAAGAATATATTCGTTTTAAGGTTATTTGATTCGCGTTAAAAAAATATCATCAGCCCATTTTAAGTCAATCAAGTTCCTGTTTTCCAAAAATTTCATTCATCATCTGAACATCTTCAATGACTCTGTGAGAAGGTTTAAGTTCAGGTTAACAGATCTCCAATAACTCGTGAGGAGGATTGTTAACATTCCCAGTGATGACCCTTAAGTCAAATGTTATCACTCCGGAGCTCGTGAGACCCTCGCATAAGTTCGATCCACTCAAGACGGTTTCCTAGACGCACCTTGTCAATACTTTGATCATCGTCTTAACCAGACTCAATCAAAGTGGGGGCTAACTGTAGACGCCTACATTTGACCCCTTGTCCCGTATCGGGAGGATCAATGATGAAACTATAACCCACTCGTCAACAATGCACTCTGATTAGCTGAAGAACGACCCTCGACTGGCTAAAGAGGTCATCCGGAGCAGAACATGTTAAATATAGTAACATAAATATAAAGCTTCTTAAAATAGACTGGACACGTACTTAGTCGCATTCCGCATCCCGATACGACTTCATAAGTGGTTGCACATCCATAGAAAGATAGAATGTAATTGTCCGCGTTACAGCACACTTGTACACGTCACTACATTCTAGTGCTTGCCTTCGGGCTTTAGAATAACATAGCTCGAATGATAACGTTTCCCGAACTCGTATTTATTAGGCACGACACGTTTAAATGTTAACCCAAGTTACTTACACATGTTTACCAGCGCCTAGAATACGCTCATTAGCTCATTTAGCAAATGTTACGTCCTTACAAAATCAAAGTTTGTCTTATAAATTATGAGTTGGATCATGCATACCACATGGTTTTATAGGCCTTGGAACAAGTTTTCCATAGATTTATAATAAGACAAAAACCGATTTAAAACATATAAGTTATAAGGGTTTTACTTGGGGTTTGCCAAAACGGACCGACCTCAACTCTTTGGGCCATAACTCGAGATTTACGAAGCCCGTTGATGCGAGACTGGCGGCATTGGAAAGCTGGATTCCGTAGCCTTTCAACAAGATATAGCCTAAGCTATATTGTAACGTGCATATAGTTTGAAAAAAAAAACCTCTAATAGTTTTGCATATATTTTGACCAATGATTGGCCAATTATGTTGGAAAGTTTGTGTCAGGTTATGATACATATGACAAAACATAAATCATGCGGAAAACCTTAATGCCAAGAAACATATTATTTACACATAATCATTTAGCATAATTCAGATGCATACACTTTGTAGCGTGCCCTCCCTACCTGCGCCCGAACTGAACAAGAACAAGTCTTTAGGACTCCAAGTGTCGTCCCTCCGTAGATAGTCCACAGCACGTCCGGATCCGCCTTAATCTTGACCAACTAGAATCGCCCTTAAGGTACTAGGAAATTTTGGCTAATAGGCTACAAGTGTTTGGCTGATTTTGTTCCAAAATCTTACCTTTGAATACATCAATCCTCAATGTAAATATGTGACCCTAGGCACCTATTTATAGAGTTATGGAAAAGGACTTGGAATCCTATTAGGAAACTAATTTATTTAATTAGAATCTTATTAAAACTCTATTACACAAATTCTATCTTTATTAGGATTAGGATTTAATCATATGACGAATCCTGGTAGCCTTAGGATTCGAGTAACACACTTCGAGTGACACGCTAGCACCGCACGCAGGCCTTGCGGCCCACGCACAGTGCCAGCCCACTCGTCGCAGCCCTGCGCGCGCACCAAGGCCATTGCTGGGCCTGGCCTTGCGTTGGGCCTGGCGTGGCTTGGCAGCGTGTGTTTGGTGCGTTTCGGCTTGCTGGGCGATGGCCCGGCTTCGTTTTGGGCCTTCGTCTGGCAGGCCTCGTCCGATGCTAATTCGTACGATACGTTTCCGATTAAATTCTCGATTCCGGAATTCATTTCCGATACGAACAATATTTAATATTTCCGATTCCGGAATTAATTTCCGTTCCGAACACATATTTAATATTTCCGTTTCCGGAATTATTTTCCGATTCCGATAATATTTCCGATTCCGACAATATTTCCGTTTCCGACAATATTTCAGATTCCGGCAATATTTTAATTTCCAATAATATTTTCCGATACGTACCATGTTTCCGTTTCCGGCAACATCTACGACTTGGATAATATTTATATTTCCGATACAATCCATATTTCCGTTTCCGGCTATATCATCGTTTCCGGAGTATTCACTTGCTTGCCTTTGACGATCTCAGCTCCCACTGAAACCAAGATCCGTCGATTCCGAATATCCATAGATGGAGTATTCAATGCCATTAAATACTTGATCCGTTTACGTACTATTTGTGTGACCCTACGGGTTCAGTCAAGAGTAAGTTGTGGATTAATATCATTAATTCCACTTGAACTGAAGCGGCCTCTAGCTAGGCATTCAGCTCACTTGATCTCACTGATTTATTAACTTGTCAATTAATATTGAACCGCATTTATTAGACTTAACATTATATGCATACTTGGACCAAGGGCATTATTTCCTTCAGTCTCCCACTTGTCCTTAGGGACAAGTGTGCATTTCCTAATTCCTTTGTCGCTCGATGCTTACTCTTGAACATAAGGTAAGAGTTGTCATCCTTATTATGTCCAGAGGTGTTTCTAGGTTTCAGAGTTCAACTGATCAAATAAACAGATAATCATAGCCTATGATTCATCCGAGCACGGCCATGCATTTTACAGTTTCTAGCTCTCCGAGTGGCCTTGTACAACTTTTAAGCATCTCATCCCGATTTATGGGAGGACAATCCCAATCTTGCGATCTTGAGATTAGACTTCGTTTGATAGGTGATTACCTGAGCGTTGCCTTTATAGCCTCCTTTTACGGTGCGACGGTTGACAACGTCAAAGTAAGAAGTTCTCAAACAAGTAATCTCAAATCACTCAGGTATTGAGGATTTAGTGTCTAATAATTTTAATGAAATTTACTTATGACAGATTTTCATCTCTAACAGTAAAGTTTCATAGGTCTGTCCGATACTAGTCTTCCCAAAGTAAGTATCTATGCAAATGATTACGACATTGCCATGTCCACATAGTTCAAGAAACAGAACTACTAGTCATCTTGCATTCTAGTCGTCTAACGTTTTCTATGCGTCCATCTTTATAGAAAACTCCGACCAGGGACCATTTTCAACTTTTGACATTCAAGTTCACTTGATAGACATTTCTTAGTCACAAGACTGGTCCTGACAGTCTATCTTGAATATTTCGTCAAATTGAAGGGACTCATCATTTAATACTAAACCAAGATTAAATAGAATATGAAAATACATTTCATATATGATAAATGTTCAACCCCAATGTTTTACAACCATGGGCCTCAAACCCATTTTTAAAAAAGTTCATGGAATTCAAAGCTATGTTTGATTTCCAGTGCTACAATGTGAGTGTTGCTTCTCACTTATTGCATAGGTTTAGTTATCATGCTTTGCCAATCTTAATATCCCTTTCACCGAATGTTCTTCGAGATAGGATGATAGATCTTTTGAGTTTGTTTATTATGTGATCTAGTCTTTCTTACTTCGATAGTGGTTCTACGCATTTTGCAATGAAGAACCATCAAGTCAGCAGACATGTGATCCACCCAGGTTCAGTGAAGAACTCTTTAACGTAAACAACCCTGTTTTATTGCTTCTTAGGCAATAATTACTTTTACTTCAATTATTTAGGTTGCTAGTGATGCTTTGTTTGGATTTACTTATCCAAGCAGTTCACAGATATGTGGAAGACTTTCCAGTTGTATCTTAGAATATAGAAATTAATATTTAATTTCCCACGCAACAACTCATGGTCTCCAATCCATGTTGCCATTTCAAAACACGATGCTCTTTAGCTCGCCCTTGTCAATGGTTAACTCCAAAGGAATCTTGCTTGATACTTTGCCAGTGTTTATGCGTGTAGCATCAATATTTAGCATATCTTTATTTCCTTGAATCAAGAACTATTCTTATGTACTTTTTCAAGTACCATAAGTTTTCTTGATCTCAATCTAGTTGATCTTCACTTAGATCAATAGAGATTGGTATATGTTCGTTATGCCTAAAGTCATACGATACATTTTTGGCGATTCTCATATTATATCATACATGATAAATTCTTTTGCAGAATAATTCCCAATTGAATTCTATTCATGTAACTTTAGCGCATTCTAGTTTCAGTAGATACTAAATCCAGCTAAATTCTTTGACATATAATATAGGTTAAGAATCTCATTTAAACTCTTTGATGTTTAACTTAGTAAATGCTTATACATAGTTTAAATATCCTTTACTTAGATTTATTCATATGGGTTGAATATTTCCAATGGAGTCTTTCGTGTTTTATTTAGTAAATGCCATTACTTAATCCAGAATAATATTATAAGATCTTTGTGAATGAATCTTAATCCCCAGTATGCACTAAGTTTCGCCTTGGTCCGTCATTGATGAATAATTTTCAAATCTAAGTCATTAGCATTTGAATGTTATTTCACAATAGAGAGATATGTGTATGACACACATAGGACCAATTAAGTTTTATGTACTCCCACTAAACTTCTTATATATCTATAAGAATCATGTACATTTTATGAAACTAAAATACTTATTAGCTTCACTAAAATACAATTCTAATTCCCAATTGCTTGCTTAAATCTGTACTTAGATTTCATAAGCTAGCATTCATTTCAAGCATTATTTGGATCCACAAATCCTATGACATGCCATGTACATAGTTTTCTTCCAACATTTGATTGAGGAATACGTTTTATCATCCAATTGCCATATGTACCAATATGCAATCATTGCTTGAATTATAGACTTAAGCATTACGATTATGCATGAGGTTTCAACACAATCCACGCCGTGAATTTGCTTGTAACCTTTAGCAACTAATCTAGCTTTGTGTGTGAAAACAATTCCATGTTTGATGGTTTTTATCCTTAAAACCAATTTGCAACCAATAGGTGTTAACCCATTCTTGCAAATCAACAAATTTTCAATTTTGTCATCAAAACCATGGTTATGTTTTATGGCCTTTAACCATCTAAAACATTTGAGTCTATATATGGCCTTTAACCATTTTAGGGAATCTAGATTTCGTCATAGCTTTCTTACAAGTCACAAACTTATTAATCTACATGATAATAGTTTGACTGCAAGTTGTAGGTTTCTTCACTATCTAATAGAAGAATCGCATAGCTTCAGTGACCTGAACTCCATGATTCTTCACTATCTAATAGAAGAATCTCATAGTTTCAGTGACTTGAACTCTATGCCTACTTGGGTATGGAACATCGATCAAACAATAGAATATCAAAAGCCACTTGAAAGTCCTTTGAATATTCTGTTCTCCTTGAAGCACTTGTAAAGTCTTCTAAGAGATGTCTATTCTTTAAAGCCACTTCTAAAGTCCTTAAAGAATACGTGTTCGGATTTTATAAAGAACTTCGAAAAGCCTCCTGAATGTCCGTTTATGTTTGTTATTCGCCTCGAAGACTTTCGAGGTCTATTTTCTCCCACTTGTCATTTTGGAAACGAATCTCCAAAAGGACATTATTTCGAGCAAACAAACATTATGTTCTCAAAAATTCGTGGTAGAAACAATACCCTTGTGTATCATTTGAATAAATCACAATGAAACATATATCTGTACTTGGGCCTTAGTTTGTTGAATAACAAACACTAAGCTCCCACTGAATTTAGGAACTCTTTAGATATTTATTATGAAAAGATATTCTGAAATTTCTTTTCAATAGCTTTAACGAATTTGGTTTAGTTTGGTGGTAGTTGAGCATTTTGTTTTAGAAATTATAGGAAAAAAGTCTTTATGATTCATCATTGATCGAATCAAGTACTAATTGACTTCGATCATTCCAACTTAGATATGCCATATCTTATGGAGCTAGATTGTGAATTTTACTACACACAATCATTGATGGTCATTCTTGACTTAAATAATCATCAACATGATCTATCCTAGATCTTTATGATTTCTTACCAAGTGGATTTTATACTTCTGAATCTTTGAACTAGCCAAACAGATTCAAACGTATATCACATATGAGTAAATAAACCTATATTCACTCAAGTCCATGTGAAATAATAAAGTCATAAAATCTTTCTTTAGCTTTGAACTCTATTGTCTAGGCGTTCTAACAATAGTTCATATCTTTTGTTACTTTCAACAAGTAAGATTATCTTGTCTTGAATTGATCTAAAATCAATCAACTTTCAAAAGTCCATCAAAACAGAGCTTATGAATGTTAACTTGTTGATATGTGTAGACACCTACTTTTGTCCCCATTCCCGAAAGGGAAGGTTCGATGATGAGAACATAAATCTCCACTTGACGACGCATCTCCTATAAAATAACGAATCTCAATCACCCTTTTTCATTTCACCCGAAACCTGCTATTTATAGAAACCTGCTATTTATGGAAACCTGCTAAAAATAGTAACTGTCGTAATGGGTAGTTGTTAAAAGTGGCAAGTCATAAAAGATAGAAACCTGTCAGAATTAGGTGTTGCACTCCAACATAAATCCTAAATGAGATAGAAATTGCGAGAGAATCCTATTCCTAATATGATTCGAAAGTAAGAGTTACGTATTAATTAAAATCCTAACGAGCCTAGAGTTCGTAACGGGCCCAGACGCATTCCGTCATAAGGTTAATACGCACTGAAAGACTCGATTAAAGTCTCAAACACTCCGGATTCTAGGAATCCGAATCTGACTAAGAAAACAGCCCAGATCCTATTTTCAACGCCTGGCTCTGGGCGCCGAAATCTTCGGCGCCCAGGCCTGGGCGCTGAAAATACCTGGGACGTGTTCTTTCCTAATTCCTCGTGGATTAGAGTTCTACAATTCTATCTTTCCACGAACTCTCTTCTATAAATATAGCCCAAGTTCGACGTGAAAAAAGGGACAACACACAATTATTATTCTGTGTATTGACTCTAAACCCCTAAGCCTAAGCCTCACACTGCAAAACTGATCACGCGTTCTGTCGCAATCGATCCATAAATCGAACAGAACGTATCTTGTCCCATAATTTGAGATTCGTTAAATAAAAGGAGAAATAGCAAAGTCAAAGTGGTTAGTTTTCTGAGAACCGTGACGCACCTCTCAAGGGTGCGTCGTAATGTGTCCCTTTTCTATGATTTAATTGCTTTCCTCGCCCTTTTTATGAACTGTTAAACTAACTAAATCTGATTGTTCTATCACGCCTAATAAATATGATATTTTTGGGAAATTGGATTATCATGCTAGGTCCCTTAATACAATCTAAATCAGATAATCGCACTCGATCTAGTACTATATGTTGCATATTGTTAAAATCAACTCAGATTAGTTTAATAGTTAATGCATGTCCCTTCAATTATTTATGCTGAGCTAGTAAGGATATCCTGCCTCTGGAGTTATCGAAGAGCGAGTACTCCTCTCGGTAGTTACAGTCCCCCGAACCCTCAATCTCTACCTTGCGGGTGAATGTTGAGAGATCCCCACACCAGGGATCACAAGGGAACCTACGGCCGTCGTGGTCGAACATAATTGCACTCCCTTTATGTCACGATAACCGGGTTTTGTCAGTTTTTCTCATTGTCGTTAAAAACTGAATGGCGACTCCTATATTACTAGTCAATTGGGTGTAAACTCACAGGAAATCCAATTACACTTGATTTGACAAAAAGAAACGTCACACCCACGAGGGACGAGGTCACGCATTAGCCTCATGCTTTTTCGACCCCCTCACAATATGGTCTAAGTAACAATGCCAAAGATTTGTGGAACTCAAATCAAGAGATTGATTTGAACCTAGTAAAGTTCTTATTGTTAAAGAGTTGTTTGTTTTAATCAAGCATATTGACTCAACCCGTAAATGACCATTTTCATTCAAATAAACAAACAAACAAGCATTGTTTTTGTGTTTCTGAATGTGAGTCTTTCTGTGTTTGAAGCAGAAATTTAGGTATGCTGATTATGGAACAAAATAGCCATTAAGTTCCAGCCTTGAAAGAACTTAAAACAAACTAGATGACCCTACAACTAATGTAGCATTTCCATGCTTCATTTCCCACTTGTAGGCCATTAGTGTAGCCTAGCTTCCATTGTTTGAGTTATTACCGAAGTAAGAACCTCAAGCGGTATATGATACCAAGGAAGTTTGATTGCTAGGTCACTTCTCTTTAAACATAAACTTATAGGTAGAAACGGAATTGTAAATTCCTTTCATTTGTTCCCTGTTTCCTATTTCTTGTACCCTTTCTTATAGCCTTAAGAATTGAATTCTCTAGTGTTGACTTTATACTTTGTTAGACATGTCCAATGCCACTCCAACAAGGTTCTTACCATTTTATGTTGAATATTAAGTTTCAACTAGATGATCTTACCAGAAGCTTCTAAAGTTCTCTAAGCATCGATCTATTCGAATGTCTAGGGACTAGACTCATTCGAGAATTAAATGGACAAAGATATTAGGTTATTAACCATTGGTAAAGCTGAGCGTTTAAACTCAATGCTTTATGATCTCAAAACTACATTATATTTTGAATTCACAAGCACCAATCGGTTCACCATTCGACTTTGATACTCGAAAACAACCATAAAAGTCGCTAAAAGAAACGTACATTTTAAATTGCTCATTGTCTCTCATTTCCATGAATCGTTCTTGGATTCACTACCAATCGATGAAATTTATTGTTACCTTTCTAAAAGGGTTTACTGCAGTGCAAGATATTCAATTATAAACAATAATTAAAACATACATTGAAGCATGCAAAGTCTAAACATTTATCATGAGTAATAACTTGAAAATTCAAAGCAATCATGCAATTCAAACAAGTTATTAGCATTTTATTCGATTTTATTGTTCCGGCAGGTGTGAATAAAATGATTCCAAGACCCTAAAACCATTGAAGAATTAAGCACATTATGTATTTAGACTCAATTCTAAAATATTTTAGGTAAGCAAAAGCCTTTTGCTAATAGTCTAGAAACTACTCTTGGTTGATAGGTACGTCTAAGAACTTATTAGGTAAACCTATCGAATTTGCCACGACATAAAAGGACTCCTTACTTATATCGTTGAGTTTCACCAAAACTAACATGTACTCACAATTATTTGTGTACCTTACCCCTTTAGGATCAATAAGTAACACCTCGCTGAGCGTAAAACTATTACTAGATTGATGTAAAAGTTATCCAAGTAAGTGTTATTTTGGCATGGCACCTTTTAACTCAATTTTTTAAGTTTGGAACTTAAGGCTCTTACTATGTTGGTTAGATTTTAAGTGAACTAAAATCCTTAATCATGCAACATAATCAAGCTTCAATCTCATGTATATTTAAGACATATTTAAAAGCAATAAATAACTTAAAGCATGCATAAGATAAATGTGATCTAGTATGGCCCGACTTCATCTTGAAGGTTCAACTTCAAAGTCCGTCTTGAAAATGGTTGGAAACTTCGTCTTGAATTTCACCGTGGGAGGCGCCATTTTCTTCAAACAGGATCAGCTATAATTAAACTAATTACAACTATTTGATGGTACGCAGACTATATTTGAATTTAAAAAAAAATTTGGTGCATTAGACCAATTACATTCAAATTAATGGTACGCAAACCATATTTTCTATCCTATTTGGGCCATACTAGTCACTTCATAACCTGCAAAACAGTACATATACAATATATACCATTCACCCATTCATTATCATGAATGGCCCACATAGCTGGTTAGTAAAAACATGTTGTATGCATCACATAAATATTTGCAGAAATTAATCAAGGGCACCAATAATCTACCAATTATTCAGTCCTTATTAATTCTAATCAAGTTGTTTTAACCTTAAAGGATTTGTAGACCTAATCAAGAGTTTATGACTAAAAATGCTCCCACTTAAACCAATAAATTCATATGCTTTACTAATTTTAAACATAAAAATGTATTTCTAGTCTAACCGGAAACATACAAATTTAATTAAAATTTAAAGCTCATATAAATTTATAATTGAATCCTTTTTATTTAATTTATTTTCAGTTGATTTAAATGAATTTAAATTAATTCAAGGTTTAATTTTAGTAAAATAATTAGTATAAATTAAAATTTATAATCATTATAATATTCAAAATTAAATCCGAGAAAACAATTTAAATTATTAATTTTAAAATTAGTTAAAATTATTTCCGAACTGAAAATCTCAAATTAAAATTCAATCGTAACAAGTCCCATCGTGTGCACGACTGGTCGCTGCACAAGGCACACATAGCTCCACGCAACACGCAGCCACAGGCCATACGCACACGCAGCCATCGCTGGCCACGCTGCGCGCAGCCTCTGTGCTGTGTCACGTCTGCTGCTGCTTTCCCTCGCGAGGCACTGCTCGCTGCACGCGAGCCATTGCTCGCTGCACGAGCCAGCGCTCGTTGGCGCGAGGCAGTGCGCGCTGTGGCGCAGCTCGCTTGCTGCCAACACGCGACTGCTCGCTTTGCCCTGCCCTTCGCCCACGCTCATCGCATAGCACACACGGCCAGCACCTTTGCTTCGCACGCGCGCCATGCTATGCTGCTCGCTGCATTCGTACCGCACGGGCGACGAGCTCCCCTGATCGTCGTCGCGTGCCCGCACTATACAACACCCCTTAAGGGTAACACGTAGCTTCCATTGCTTTGTGCGTGCAAGATTTATGGGCGTGCTTTATAAAAATTTAAAATTTTTTAATTCAAAATTAATGACAAATTAATAAGTCATATAAATTTCATAATTTTAGCGCGAAAAATCGAAAATTTATTAATCAATTAATTTCCGATTAACATGAATTCAAATCTAGGTCATAAAAATTTAAAATTTAACATAAATTAACAATTTTTATGGTGTATTTTAATCATGGATACCTAATTAAATTATTAATTAATTATGAAAAACAAATCAATTCTAAATTATTCGAATTTCAACAAATTAATCATAATTACAAATTAGGTTGTATAATTAACAAGTCTAGGCATTCATAATTGTTAAACATATACTGTAGGTCAATCAAAAACTCATATCAACAAGAATCGCAAATACTTAATTTAACATCTTAAATTTACAAACTTTTGCGTTAGGCTTCGAATTTGGGAATTCTGGGTTCAGCCGAAAAATAATAATTTTGTCAAAATTTTAGAATGCCTTTTACATGCGAAATTGACACAAAAATCACTCGATTTGAATGAGTAACGAATATTCTACCGAAAAACTGCGTACATATAATTAAATAAACGCAATTTGCAATTAATTACGAAAACTAATCACCCCTTTAATTCCTTGCAAATTTGTAAAATTTAACCATGTTCATGAAATTTAGATTATGAAAATAAAAAGAGGCTTGTGATACCACTGTCAGGTTATGATACATATGACAAAACATAAATCATGCGGAAAACCTTAATGTCAGAAAACATATTATTTACACATAATCATTTAGCATAATTCAGATGCATACACTTTGTAGCGTGCCCTCCCTAGCTGCGCGCGAACCAAACAAGAACAAGTCTTTAGGACTCCAAGTGTCGTCCCTCCGTAGATAGTCTACAACACGTCCGGATCCGCCTTAAGCTTGACCAACTAGAATCGCCCTTAAGGTACTAGGAAATTTCGGCTAATGGGCTACAAGTGTTTGACTGATTTTGTTCCAAAATCTTACATTTGAATACTTCAATCCTCAATGTAAATATGTGACCCTAGGCACCTATTTATAGAGTTATGGAAAAGGACTTGGAATCCTATTAGGATACTAATTTATTTAATTAGAATCTTATTAAAACTCTATTAAACAAATTCTATCTTTATTAGGATTAGGATTTAATCATATGACGAATCCCGGTAGCCTTAGGATTCGAGTAACACACTTCGAGTGACACTCTAGCACCGCACGCAGGCCTTGCGGCCCACGCACAGCGCCAGCCCACTCGTCGCAGCCCCGCGCGCGCGCCAAGGCCATTGTTGGGCCTGGCCTTGCGCTGGGCCTGGCGTGGCTTGGCAGCGTGTGTTTGGTGCGTTTCGGCTTGCTGGGCGATGGCCCGGCTTCGTGTTGGGCCTTCGTCTGGCAGGCCTCGTCCGATGCTAATTCGTACGATACGCTTCCGATTAAATTCTCGATTCCGGAATTCATTTCCGATACGAACAATATTTAATATTTCCGATTCCGGAATTAATTTCCGTTTCGAACAAATATTTAATATTTCCGTTTCCGGAATTATTTTCCGATTCCGATAATATTTCCGATTCCGGCAATATTTCCGTTTCCGGCAATATTTCAGATTCCGGCAATATTTCCATTTCCAATAATATTTTCCGATACGTACCATGTTTCCGTTTCCGGCAACATCTACGACTTGGATAATATATATTTCTGATACGATCCATATTTCCGTTTCCGGCAATATCATCATTTCCGGAGTATTCACTTGCTTGCCTTTGACGATATCAGCTCCCACTGAAATCAATATCCGTCGATTCCGAATATCCATAGATGGAGTATTTAATGCCATTAAATACTTGATCCGTTTTCGTACTATTTGTGTGACCCTACGGGTTCAGTCAAGAGTAAGCTGTGGATTAATATCATTAATTCCACTTGAACTGAAGCGGCCTCTAGCTAGGCATTCAGCTCACTTGATCTCACTGAATTATTAACTTGTCAATTAATACTGAACCGCATTTATTAGACTTAACATTATATGCATACTTGGACCAAGGGCATTATTTCCTTCAGTTTGGTCCAAAACCATCCGTACTAGGGGCTTTATAAGGTGTCATGTCAAAAAAGACATGTTTTATTTCCTCATTTAAAAGTAGTTCTGTCAAAATATTATTATTTTCTTCGAAAATACAAGGTTGTATCTAAGGGATATTAATATTTTTTGAATTAGAATGAGATGATTTGAATCTAGTTAAAAATTCTTGAAACAATAAACTTGTTATATCTTTTAGTGAGTCAACCCACTGGGTGTATCCGACTCATGTTAACGCAGGGTCTATTGAAAATTTCAAAGTAACAACCTTTTACGTGAAATAAATTAGTTCAACTACATTTGACTACATTCTGATCATTTCGGCATGGTTCACTTTTGTTATTGGTACTTTTGGGTACAACTAGTGGATGATCGCGCGCGTTGCGCGCAGTGTGGCTGGATATTTAAATCTGGCTCCGATGGTGTTCTAGCACCCTAATTTTTTAGTTCCTCTATTCTTATTTACATGACACAATGAGGTTTTAGACACTATTCACACAAACACCTTTGACTTCCTTTTGTGGTTTATACATAAGAAAAAACGTAGTCGTGTGGGGTCTTATTAGATTCGTATCAGTAAATATTATTTTAATATCAACTTTTTATAATTTTTTCTGATCCACAATTAGAGATATTAATGTTTGAAATCGTGCATTAACAAACGTGTCTAAATAATTGTGTCATTTAAAAAAGAACGGAGGAAGTATTTTTTTTTTTTGAATACGGATCAATTTTGGATTTTTCCGATCCAAAAAATTCATATCGATCGGATCAGATCCTGTATCCGAAAATTAAACACCCCTTATGTAGTGTATGTTCACGTTTTATTACCTTAGAAAAATTAGAATATAATAAATGACAGAATTGTATCCTAATTTCAATGTATTTTTCCTTTTCAACAAAAAGAGTTGAAAAATTGAATACACGAAACTCGATACTATACACAGTACATGTTCTACATTTCACTTGAATAAAAAAAGGAAATGCAAACGTATATAAGAATCCTTTTCAACAAAAAGAGTTGAAAATTAAAGTTGGATACTCGAAACTCGATACTATAAACAGTACATGTTCTACATTTCATTTGAATAAAAACGGAAATGCAAACGTATATGAGAACTTTTACCTTATTCCCGACTATGTTTATAATTAGGTGTACTCAAAATCGGTTTTTATCTTATTGATCGGTTGTACTAAATTGTAAATAAACAAAATCGATAAAGTTAGTACAAAAAAGACACTTGGTACATGTACCCATCTCTAAATAACTTCGTACTTAAGAGCGAGTTTATTAGATTAAGGAGTATGAGTTGAGTGAGTACCAAAGAAATATGCAGTGAAGTGTTTAGATTAAGTCTCAATAAGACTATTGCCCTTGATAAAAGTAGTTGACAAATTAGTTAAAGAGAAATTAGGATAATTAGTTAAAAAAAATAAAATAATTAATTAATTTATGAAAAGTAACAGTAACTTAGCTCCCAATTTTTAAAGGGTAGAGATTCACCTCTATGTTTTTTTTTACTTATGTCCACTTTATTGCTCAAAAGTGAGTCCCAGGAATGATCATTCGAGTTGGTGTAATTTCTCCTAATCTATGTAAAACATGTCAATTTAAACAATTTGTGTGGCACAACTTCTATTACTATTTTACTTGACATCTCATTAATTTCTCGGTTTTTCTAATCTCACACGCCAAATTCAAGTTTATTTTATTTCATTAGCCATTTCATTTGTAACATTCATGTGCTGCACATGTTTTAACTGGTTGTGTACGTAGTATGACATAACCCAAGTAACCCATAAAACCTTTCATACCAGTCCAGCATTGCTCAATAGCTGCGTTTAAAAGATCAAGGATTTGAAGTGCTGAAAAGAAATCATATCCACTGCACAACCAGCTTCGGCACTGCTCCCTCTTACAAAGGAAAGAACGAACAAAAAAAGTACCGGCAATTGATCGTGTTAAATTATGATATCCTGTTTAATGCAATAAGCACTTTGTTGGTTCTGGAAGTAGAGGGGGTGGGGGGTTAAATAAGTCATCCCCACTTGACATTTACAGCCGAAAAACATGAGGTATTTGCAGAGCGAAGAGGAGAGGAACTCCCCTCTATTACTGATCAAAGGTAAAGCTTTGGAGCTCTCAATATTTCACATCTAACTACCACTTGCGTTTAAAAGACCAAGGATTTGAAGTGCTCAAAAGAGATCATATCCATATCATAGCCAGCTATGGCTGCCCCTTCTTACAAAAACGAGGAAAGAACGAGCGAGAAATTGACCGGCAATTGTCGTGTCTAAATCCTGCACAATTCGATAAAACACACTGTTGGGCTGGGGGTGGGGGTTAAGGCAGGGGAAGGAGAAGGAGAAGTCCCTTTTCTATAAATAAGTGATCCCCATATGCATTTACAGCCTATAATCCACCAAAAAAATATAGGAGGCTGGTGTATTTGCAGAGCGCAGAAAAGAGAGGAACTCCTCTCTATTACTGATCAAAGGTAAAGCTTTGGAGCTCTCAACAAGTTTCACATCTAAATACCACCACTAACAAATTTACCAGACTTGCTTCTTCATCAAATGTATGTGCTAGTTGTGTCTTCAAACCCTGTGCCACAATAAAATTAGCAATGATATGTACCATCCAGCTACATGTGAAGCTGAAAAGAGGTATTCCAGCTCACCAATACCAAGACTGAAGAGGGCACTGATCTTTGTTTAATGTGAGCTTTTCTCGTCTTTGTCTTACTCAGCATCTCGTTGAGTTGTCATCCAAAAGGGTCATACAAGCCAACTTCATGGTTATGTACAGGCTAGCTTCACGATGGGCAATAATATTATATAGTTGACCCACAAGCCACCTTGTGTCAGGAACATTATGGTCAGCAAAACGATTGAAACACTTACTCAGAATCAGATTCAATAGAAAGGTATAACCGCTGTCTGACAGAACGTTTATGTCGAGGAAACTGGGAAGGGCTGTCTGATTGTTGAAACGAGAAAGGGCTATCTGGTCGCTCTCGAAATTTCTCTGATTTGCTTCCACTTGATCCCAAAAGAAAAGAAGCTGCATACACAGAAGCAAACACATGTTATTACCAATATTATGAATTGAAACAACCAGATTTACCAAGAGAGGCATAGTGAAGACTGAAGAGAATCCCTTGGACTGAAAACAGTCAAAGCCCAGCACCCAGGAAGAACCTATCAAGAACCTGGCAAGTGCTCAAGCACTATATATACAACCTACCCACACATAATCAAAATTCTCAATGGACTAGACAAGTAACGTTAGGTGTTTCTATGACCTAAAGATAATCACAGACAACTATTGTTTGTCCACTAGTTGTGATGGTGTATGAGGGTAAACTGTTGTTTTGTGATTGAGCATAGCTTGTGAATTGTAGTCACCAAAAGATCTGTCTGAGTTGCAGTTTTGTAGTCACTAGACAAGGATCCCTTAGGCCAGTATAGCTTGTGAATTGTAGTCACTAAAAGATCTATGTCTGAGTTGCAGTTTTGTGAAAAGCTTTTTAGCCTAGTAGGGAAATGTCCAGAGATAACATATTTCACGTGCAGATCCTTCTTGGATTGTCTCAACAGCATTTGAACAGGGTGGTACCGTATAGGAAGCACATATAAACAGTATATCTGCTGCTAAACTAAAATGCAAAACACCTGTCACAGTGGATGCGATCTGCATTCCTTGCAGACGTGTGAATGGGAGCTTCCTAAAATCCATCTGGCCAGAATTTACCAGAACTTATTTAGTTTTACAAACTAACAGAAGCAAAGAAGTAGATGAGTTCAAACAGTAACAAACCAGTTTCAGCCAGTGAATCCATAGCTCCTTCTCTGGTATGAGGCTGCGGTCCAATATGTAAGTTATTCATAGCACCTGAGTCCCCATGATCACCACCATCCCCCAGACGAAGAGAGATCCAATCCTCACCACGTAAACCATTAACTATATCTTGTTGATTTCTTGCATCAGTAGGCCCACATGCATCCGAAGGCCTTGTAGGAAGAAAGATCTGAAGAGCTGGATCTTCTCCACCAAATGCCAAGGGATTATCAACTAAACCATCATTTAAGTTATTACAAGACTGACCCATTGTAGAATCTGGCACCAAAGACACGTGGTTAATAGCAGTCTCAGGAGGCAACATATATCCATTCATTGATGTTGGGCAGTTCACAGAAGTAAGATGTGGATTAGCTAATGTATCTGGTCCATCACCATCTGAACCAAATAATTGGAAACTGGAGGCTCCATGAGTAGCAGAAGGCAATGGCCACAGAGGAAGCCCAAACTCATCATCTGCTGGGTTGAAAAGGTCAAGGCATGAACTTCCACCAACCCCAAGACCAGGATCCTCTTGATATGATCCTGTTATTCCATGTGGGTTAACGGCATAATTGACTCCGTTATCTATCAGCCCATTGTTGTGAATGACCCCATGTACCATCATACCATTTTCTTCATCTGAATCACTGAGCACAATAACTTCCGAGTCCTTCGCAGCTGCCAGAGTACTTTGAGTAGTCAGCCCATATGTGGGATCAAGATTCAAAGACATGGAATCAAGTTCCAGTGCGTTGTTAACACACAAATCAAAAGCACCATTTGCATCTTGATTAACACTTGGATCTTCACCATCTCTACCACTAACAGTAGCACTACTGCTCATTGGAATGATCTTTGGACAACCGTTCGCTAAATTTTCTAGCACCCTATCACTTGATGAATGAGTACTAGTATCCCCATGTTTACTAACTTCCCATACTCCATTGCTGTTCTTCCTTATTCCTAGTTTCAAACCAGTGCCTTCTTGCTTAATTGGCTTTGATGCTTCAGGCTTATGTTTGATTTCACCTTCATCAGGAAGACAAAGGCTTCCGTCAGGCAAATGCCAATGTCTAAGATCCCTGCGTTCGTTGTCACTCTTAACACGCCAAGAAGCATCAGGTTTCACTTCAACCTCAGTTGTGTCCTCGCCGCAAGACTGCATCTGTAAGGAACCAAGATTTATTCATTAGCATGAACCCAGTATAAGATAACGTGAAAGATCAATTGTGGAAACTACCATGTTTGCGATGCGATTAAAGTAAGGGTCAATAATTATGCTCTCAAGGGAGTAGTTCTTCAGACATATAGGGCACTGCCACTGCAGAAGGGAAGAAAAAAAAGAAGTCATTAGATAGGTTCTCATACAGCCAAAAACAAAAACAAAAGAAGATTTAGAAACTGATCTACTTGCCTTCCTCGAACGCTGCTGCATCTCGACAAAAGTTTCAAGGTCGAAACAACCCATATGAACACACAGCCTGAATCTTCCAGCAATCTTCATCCTAGAACCACTCATCTACAATTTTACAGGAGTGAAATTATAGGCTACATAGATGCATCACACATTCACGCCTTTGATGATACAAAAAAATAAGAATTTCTTTTTTTACTCAAATTAAATGATCCAACACTTACAGGACACCGCAAGTTAACAGTGATAGATTCAGCGACAACTTCCAAATCACTGTCACTATCAGCATTCTCAGTTTCACCGCCTCCAATGCAACGACGCACACGGGCAAGAGCATCTTCAAAGAGCTCACCATCTGATTCCTTTGGAATCATGCTCAATATCTACCCAAAAAGAGCTGAAAATTTAGTGATACTAATGGCATAATACAGCTTGTAACAGTAACTGATTCCCAAATTTAACTATCAGATAAAAACTGGAAGAGGTAATTACAAAGACAATCAGATAAAAACTGAAGAGGTAACTGATTATCAAATTAACAATTTTGTAGAACAAGATCAAATGGATGTGATTAAGAATTAACCCTTTGTTTTAGACATATGGAGAAGTAACAACTGAAGAGAAGATTATTAGTCCCTCTATATTTTAATGAGTTACACTTTCAAAAAGCGGCCGTATTTTAATATAAGTTACACTTTCTATTTCAGGTATGTCATGGTACCATTCCCAGTTATATTAATCTTTTTCTCCCTCCTATGGTCCACACTTACTCACATCCTCTTTTTTCCACAATAAATAATTCACCGACTATCAATTTCTTACAATAAATAATGTGTATCGTTATTCGACGCCCGTGTTTTCTAAAATCGCCCGTATTTAGAGTAGAAAATTACAAATTTACCCTTTTATTGTTCAACCCCTCCAATAATAATAATAATCCTATACATAATAATAATCCTATAAACAATAACAATAAATGATAATGATAATAATAATCCTATAAATAATAATACTAATAATAATAAAATCCACAATAACAATAAAAAGGAATAACAGTAATAATAAAAAGAATAATAAAAAAAATATTGCGCACAGGGATTGCTCCGCCAACACCGCTGCCGCGCACAGAGATTGCGTCGGCGACACGGAGGCCACGCACAAGATCTGCGTGGCCGCCGTGTCGCCGGCGCAATCCCTGTGCGCGGCAGAGGTGTTGACGGAGCAATCCCTGTGCGCGGTCTGATTTCTTTAAAAAAAAAAATCAAAAAAAGCCAAATCGCCATTAATGACCAGTCCAATCTCTTCCAGTTCAAGGGGATTACTCTTCCTTCTTTTGTCAGTGTTTAAGATTTATGGTAATGAACTCATGAACTGATGATGATGTTGTTGCTTAAGTTTGTTTATCAATTTTGAATTCGGTGAAGATGATGACGATTGAAGATGATGCTGATGCTGCTGCTTATTTTGTTTATCACCAAAATTGATGCTTAATTTGTTTATCAATTTTGAACTTGATGAAGATGATGATGATGGCGATTGACGACGATGATGATGATGCTACTTATTTTGTTTATCAAGTTTGCTTCCATTTACTGATTATGAGTGGGGAAAGATTTTTACTCTTATTAGTATTATTGTTATTTATTATTATTATTATTATTGCTGCTGTTGTTAATTTCGTTGTATTGTTTTGAGTAATTTTTAATATTCAATAAAAGGTTTATAGAATATTAAAAGGGTAAACTTGTATTTTCATATATTAAATGCGGGCGTTTTTAGGAAAACGCGGGCGTCATTTAAAAATCCCCTAAATAATACCCCTCCGTATTTATTTAAGAGATACACTTGTCTTTTCCGGCCGTATTTATTTAAGAGATACACTTGCCATTTTTAGTAACTTATCAACCCCACCATCTAATTAAATAATACATCTAATTCACCCACCCCACCTCCTACCCCCCAAAATGACATGGTCCCCACTTGTTTACTTATTAAAATATCTACCCAACCCCACTTGCTTAGTTGCTTTATTATTTTAATTCATTCAATTCTTTTTCTTAATACACGTGCCCGGCCAAGTGTATCTCTTAAAAAAATACGGAGGGAGTAACCCACTACTCCACTTCCATCTTATTATTTTAATAAAAGATCAACTCACCCTCCTAAAAACCTCGTGCCGGTCAAACTGTAACTCATATTAAAATACGGAGGGAGTACAACCTAAGAGGAAAAGGAGTCCGCAAAACGGAAAGAGATACAGTTAAGATTACCATAGACAATCACAGGAAAAAAGATACACCTAAAAGCCCCACCTTCACAACCCAAAAGAAAGTAAATGCAGTTAACAGGACAAAACAACCCAAATAGATATGTATTAAGCAGTAAAACAACCCAAGCATTTGCGTTTATGTATTAATCAGTAAAAAATAATGCAAGAAAATATGGAAATATTTATGTTTTCATGCAAATCACATGCTTGTACAAGGACCATATTATCCTCGGTACTTCCAAGTTATAAAGATGTATAGCACCGTGATACGATAAGAGGCAGAGGGATATTACAGAAAATAAGAACTTAGGACTTAGGAGAACTCGCCCACAAATTTTATTGATCCTGAAACTGTACATGATACAACGCCTAGAGACACTTCGGCCCTGTTCACTTCAACTTAGAAGAATAATATTCAGTAAACATTACTCCCTCCGTCCCTTAATACTCGCACTGGTTTGACCGGTGCGGAGTTTAAGACACTTGAATTGTCTTATTAATTTAGTGAGTGGTAGTTGATAGTGGGGTATTTTTTTAATATAGTTAGTTAAGGGGTGGGGGTGGGGGTGGGGGTGGGGAGTGGGAGGTGTGAATTTTTAAATGATTTTTTGTAGGGAGTAGGGGTGTATGTGGGTTAGTAGGTACGTGTGAGAAATAATATAATATTGGTAAAAAAAAATCCATTTATAGAAGCGGTGCAAGTATTAAGGGACGGCCCGGAAAAGGAAAGCGGTGCGAGTATGAAGGGATGGAGGGAGTAGTTTTTATCGTTAAAAATATGTTTAAAAAGTAAAAACAGTTCTGTCTGGTAAAAATAACTTAATAAGTGTTATTAAGTAAAATGAAGTTAACATTTTTAATAATGTAACTTCATATAACAATAGCAATAGAGAACCAGTAAAATCCATTTTTAATCTGTAAAAGTAATTTCAATCCAGTTATGGGCAGAAGAAGAGAACAGGGCTTCCTTGAGATACTTAAAGACAAGTCATGATGTAATCATGCAAGAGAGTGATCTCTCTATGAGCCACAAATTATAACATGACATCAATATTGACATCACTGGTACGCCGCCAGTACAAGAGCCACAGTTACTAGAAAGAATTATTTAAGGAGAAAAGGTTATGTAACCAAACGGAAAAGTAAACTTCCGTTCAACCCCTTAAAAGACTTGAAACTATTGAAGAATACAACTCCTGTGATTGAAAATTTTAAGGAGCCTCAGCCAAGCCCGCTAGTAACTGGTATATGCTTGAATAGATGTTCAATGGGTAACAGTCAAAATTAGACTTGAAACTATTGGAGAATACAACTTCTATGATTGAAAATTATAAGGAGCCTCAGCCAAGCCATCTGCTAGCAACTGGTATATGCTTGAATAGATGTTCAATGGGTAACAGTCAAAATTGTCTGGATATCTTTTACACTCCCCGTTAAAAGGGATTGTGCTGCTCTCCATTTTAGTAACTTTCAAATTGGTTGCCCTAAATGTCCACCATTACTTTGTGAAGGAAAGGCATTGCTCCATAAAAGACCGCCTATATCGGTTCTTGTTCACTTGCAAATTTTATGGAAAGAATACAGGACAATCAAGTAAAAGTTGGAGCAATTGTAATTCTTCTTTTACCTACGCTCCATACATCACATGAAGTTTACATCATCTAGATATTAACCAAGCAGGAATCTAGATACATTCATTCCACTGAATTCACCATATTCCAGCTACAACAGCACATATAAAATGAAGTATAACTATACCTGTTGAAGAGTACGCCGCTTCACTAATCTAACACCGAAACAGAAAGTGCGAGAATCACATCCAGATATAACAATCTTATTAATTCCATCTCGGGTCCATTGTGATATCTGACAAAAGAGGAACAGGACAAGTCGATAAGAAAGCTCAATTACAACGTGGAAAACTAAAAGGTCATATAGCAGTAAGATTCTTGAAAGCGGGAAAGAAAGAAAAACTCACATTTGGACCATCATCACGGCCATTAGCGCCAAGCAATTGTGAACCAGGTCTACTGATAGCTCTGACAGGAACGCCTAAGACAAATTTATACATATGCCACATCAACAGTGTGCAAAGATATGTTTAATACTTTCATATATCTGAGACAAATCGTTTATTTTTCTAAACGAGAAAAAAAAATACAAACTTATGCCTGACAACAGTCTACAGATAATTTAACTCGTTGGCTTATGGAAGAGTACAAAACATACTCAGCAAGACGAACCTCTTTTATTTTTACTTTTCTCTTTTTTATAGGTACCAAAGGATAGGCAATAAATAATTCAAATTGAGACCATTAAGCAGTGGACGATCTAAATCCATACCATAAAACATGACGGACCCAAATGCAAGCAGTGCAACAGAAAAATAACACATGCACATAGACAAATTATGAAGTGATTGACAGTTTGATACTGGCTATTTTTCCTCCTTTAGATTACATTCCATCTTTCTGGTCTGTTCTTCGTCAATACCAGAATTAACTATTAACTAGATCATGTCAAAGTTGAAGCCTTCCATCAAAAGCCCAAGCAGACCAGTCATATTTTTCTACCAGCATTAAAACAGACAATGAAAATCAATTCTATTTTCCTTTTGGGATATATCAACTAGCACAATGATTTTGATAGAGGGACTACAGCAGTACAGCTACGTGAGAAAATATGGAGAAGAGAAGACACGGTAATATCAAGATAAACCAGCATACAAGCAAATCAAAACAAGGATTAAAAAACTAAAATACAAAATTGCTGCCAGATAACAAGGAGTTTTTGTCTTTTGAAGTCAATATTACCAAGAAGATGCTCATAACATAACCTCACTGTGAACAGGATGAAGTAAATCCAAATACTTACCATTGACCTGCAAATCTGCATATTGTGGCCACTGCATCCTATAGGGGACCTTGTCATTGAGAAGCATGCACCAAGCCTGCATGAGTACAAGTGATTAGAGCATTAGTTTCCTTCTCCGCCACTTCTCAATATAAGGAACAATGTCAATCATGGATGCTGATTTTGTAAAAGGCAGAACATGAGATTGAGGAGCATAAATTATGTTTCTTCCATTCTTTTGAAATGTACTCCATCTGACACTTTGACTTTCACGCTTGTCAATGCATAACTTGTACAATTAATATCTCTAATTATCAATAAATTGAAATTATAAGAAGTTGATGTTCTGAAAATATACATTAAGACGAACCTAACAAGATCCCACAATAATATATTTTTCCTTAAGTATAAATCATTAAAGATAAACAAAGTAGAGAATAGTGCAAAAAGAAAACTGATGCAAGTAAAAGTGAACGGTTTAAGTATGATTTTGTAAAACAAACACAAAAAACTTAAAATATGATTGCAGGAAGACATAGGATGCCCCTATTATTGTTTAAGCAATTCACCAACCTGAACAGCATAATCAGGCTTTGATAATAACTCTTTGTCAGACCTTGTAAGATGAAACGATCTCTCAACACTTTGCACGGGGTTTGTACTAGAAATCGGTAAGAAACCACAAATCAGCAAGATCATTTAACACTATAAAATGGATAGGCTTATTATGAAGAAGCAAAGATAAAAGGATAGCCAGCCTACAGATCAAATCACGACATAAGAACAATAAACATTAACAAATAAAACTTCGAGGCAAAACAACTATGTGAACAATGACATAGCAACCAACTATTAAAACCATTAAGTAATATACAAAGCATAAAGCCAAACTTCAAGGTCATCTCTTCATAAGATGTAAAAGGAATGGACATTTCTAAACGTTCATTGGCCAATGTAAAAATATCCATGATGAAGCAAGAAACACCTAGCCTCTGGTGTTTGGGTGTTCTCTAAACCCCAAAACACTAAAAAGCCATACAAAGCCATAAAAACGTCCCAGAAAATCCAGCCTGCATTTCAGAATCTGAGCTTTACGCAATACCAAAATAGTTGCACCCCATTTGCACATTTCCAAACAGCAGATGTTCATGAAGGAAAAATTACTGAATTCGTACTCAGATCTGACTACACGTCTGATGCATCAAACGCACCAAACCATCTCTCACCTCTCGCCCTCTAGTATGGAATATAGCGAGCTCAATGTTAGTTCTTTTGTGACAATAGGCTAACTGGATGCCTCATTCACAGTTACCCTCGACAACCCCCCATCCCCCTTCCTCCAAGGCTCTCTCTCTCACCTGCCTTTTCCTCTCTGGAAGTGCTTTGTTTATTCACATAGAACATGCTAGTCAGTAGTGACTTGTAAAGTAATTTTGTTGATTACCCTGTTAGCAAGAATAAGGGCAATGTATGACAAGTCAGATATTTAGTTTGCAAGATTAAGGGTTTATTTCCATGACTTCTGTTTGGAGCTGTTTCCACATTTCTTACTTTTCTGGAAAGCAACATTCCCCAATTCCCATGATACATTGATTCTGGCAACAGCCAAACTTAAGACCAAAAGACAACTCTTCTGACTTGCATCACGGGTGCACATAACAAAATGGAAACAAATAAAAATTTCCTCAGAAGATTGTTCTCAGAGTGTTATAGCGGACCATTTTTACTCTACAATGCCCTTAACCTAACAAAAAGTTAAGGCACAAACATATTTTACACAGCAATTTAAGCAACTACACTCCTAAGCTCTATCACTTCTATGTTTGTTACTTCCACTAAACTGAAACTTTTTTCAGTAAGATGAGGTCTGACCATCAACAAGGAAGCACAAACGACCCCTTGAACGCTGTTCCTGTAACTAATTATTTTAGTGGAGTTCAATAGTCCACAACAGCACTTTGTCTGCAGCAGCAAAGAACAAAAGCCACATCCATGCACACTTTCCCATGCAAATCTGCCTTCTAAAGCTTGAGTGTGCATTTGCAGACAATAATCTTAACTGACAGAGTACTTCATCGTAAAAAAACCACCATATTCCCCTCTTTCCGTCTTTCAAAAAACAATAAACGGAACATTCTAAACAACTTCCGTGGAGAGAAAAATGAAATATTACCCATCAGTAGGCACACTAGCAGCGGTCGACTTCACAGATGACAACGGATGTCCCAGTGTAGACCAAAAGCTGCATAATATGAGAAGACTGATGAGCAGACAATCATAGCCTCAAATAAAATTAGAGAAGACAAAAAAATCAAACAGCTACAACAAATCCAACACAATGATCAAGCAGCAGAGTAAATCAAATAGCAACAAGAAAACTACGTCTTTAGATCAAAGAACTGACTTCAAGTACATAGATCCTCCTAGTATTCATGACAAGGAGATTCATGCAAACAAGTTCATAGCCGTACCCAAAAAAATGTGAAACCAATTTAAATATTCCAACTGAAAGTGTAATCAACAGAGTCCGCCAAAAAGACAAAAGGCTCCTCTGCAGTTGCAACTTGCAAATGTCGGGCTAATGATCAATAGTTTGACAGCATAGTGCAAGCGAAGGTCTATTCTGCACACTTAGAATCAGCAGCTTTATACCCTGGTGCATTCTAAGTGGTAATACGGTTCTCATTGATTGGAATTCAAGTTTTGCCCGATAAAATGAAAGATATTCTAGTTGCTCGGAACAGTATGTTATAAGACAAACAGATAGCAGATTTATTGAAGCTAGATAGCCAAATGGCTATCTAGTGATGTAATTGAAGTGAGAGGAACAGTGGTGTTTTGATGGGGAAGCCTTATCCACTACGAGTTGGGTTCAATTTGAGCTAGTAAAAGATAAATAATAACGAAAGATCAACAACACAGAATTAACAGAAGTTTAAGGTTCTAGTTCTTACATTAGACAAGAAAAATCAACCAAATAGAAACAATCTAAACAAAATTGAGGGTAGGTGACTGTCAACCTGAATGAACAGAAGAAGTCTGTTTCAATTCTTTTACACACCATGATACAATAGAGTTCCTAGTTTTTTATGCATAGCACACCCGGTTCACCGGAGCTTAGCTCCGACTACATCCGGATCCGACCCGTGTCGCACACCTTGCTTATGGTGGGTGAGTCTCCCAACAAGAGTTTCTGCATACGGCGAGGCTCGAACCTGAGACCTCCCTTAAGCGGCATCAAGCTGCTTACCACTTGAGCCAACTCTATGTTGGTGAGTTCCTAGTTATCCTCTTTTCATTTGCAACCAACAAAAGAAATTAACTAAATTGGTATTTTATTAAGAATTAAGAGCAAAAAGGACAAACTATTACTAAAAAAGATAGAAGGATACAAAACTGAAGGTGTTTCCAAATACCCGTTTATGGGGCCAAACAGCTAATAACAATAACAACAACAACAACAACAACAAAGCCTTAGTCCCAAACGGCTAATCCAAACACAAAACTCTAGGTCAGTATAAAAGAATACCAACACGAAATTCCAGATACAGCAACCCCTAATTTATTGAAATTCACAAAATCACAACCAGACACCTCTAAGTTTAATTAATCGACTTATGGCTTAAAAATAAGTTAAGACTTAAAAGTCTTAGAGATGAGCCTTTTCATTGCATGAACACAACTGCAAGTGTTGCCAACATATTCCCAGACACACCTACGCTTTCAAAATTTAGGGAACAATTCTTCACATTTGGTCATCGGGAAAGAATCACTAATATCAGCAAATAAAAATAAGGATACGAATTCCTAATAGAAAAGCAACCGAAATGTAGTGTTACAACTACACTTTATGTGTGGGGGGGGGGGGGGGGGGAACAAAAATCCGTTCTTTTCATGAAATGCCCCTGAGGTTTCACGTAATGCACCATATACCCCTCATGTTCTGAAAATACATAAACTACCCCTAATTTTTCAGAAATGCACCAAATGCCCTTGACTTAACGGAAGTATAACACCATTAGCAAATTAGTAATTAGCCAATAACTAGCCCTAATTAACATGTACATTTTAATTTCCCTTTATTTTCTTTCCCCACTCACATTCTATTCTGTTTCCTTTGATAATTTTTCTGGGAAATAGCTCTTGTCTTGGACTCTTGGAGCTTCCATGGTGGTCTTGATATTATACCCCTGCCACCACCCCAACAACAGTTCTTTCTCTCTCCTACCATCTTCGCAGTAAACAATCTTCAAAATTTCAACCATCCTCTAATCTACTAATAGATAGATAGATATAAACAAAAAAAATTAACAAAACACAACAATCCTCGATTTATGAGAGAGAAAATGGTGACCAGATTAGATGAGACAGAATTGAAGAGATTAAAGTCGCAAGTTGAGCACGGTGGAAGAGGTGCATAGGAGTACCTTTGTTTGGTCCGGAAGTTCAAAATTTGACGCCCTAATAAGGTTTTGAAGCATGGATTATTGATCTTGAACGATCCAATAAGCGATCTAGTATTGGGGACGAAGGTGTTTTCTAGTTTATTGGTTGGTTTTTTAAAAAAAATAGTTGGATTTTGGTATTGAGTAACTTCACCGCTTCAATTCCAGATATTGGCAGTTGTGAACAATTGATTGAGGATTAATTGTTTCCCTTCCTAAAAAATTAAATTGCTCCCATTTATCTGTTTGCTTAATTTTGTCAAATTTGGACTAAATTATGGTGTTGGGTTTTTATTAATGGACATGCTCACAAGGTGTTGGATCATATGTGAGAGAGTTCTTCACTCATTCTGTTTAGTTTAACCTTTGATTGGAAGTACTATTTATAATGATTAATTAAACGTGTTATTAATTTTATTGGTTTATTTGTGTTGTTCAATATTATTGGTATAGTGGGCGAATGGAAGTAATTGATTTTTCGAATTTGATTGCTTGCACATTGATTCTTATGTTGGTGGTTGTAGAACAATGGAGTGTTGTTCTTGATGAAGAGCACGGGAGAAGATGGATCAGGAAAAGAGAAGGGAAGGGATAGAGAGAAAAGAAAAAAGTGAAGAAAAGAGGAAGGAAAAGAGAAAAAAAGGATTAATGAGAGTTTATTTAGTGTTAATTAGCGGCTAGCTATTAACGGCGTTAGACTTTCGTTAAGTATGAGGGTATTTGGTGCATTTTTGGAGAATTAGGGGTATTTTATGTATTTTGAAAACACGAGGGATATTTGGTGCGTTCCGTGAAACCTCGAGGGCATTTCATGAAAAAACCATAAAAAATCATGTACAGAGAGCTTAGGTTTTGGAGGATACTGGGACTAAAAAAATGTTCATCAAAGTGCTTACTTCTACCTAGTTGTGATATCATATGGTCATTGCCTTTTGCTAAATTATTTCGACAATCGCATCTCTGATATGGCAAAAGTGGGGTTACATACATACGGGCCCCTTACCATGTCCTTCACATAAGCCTTCGGAAAAGACACTGAATTGATGGGGTAGTAGCTGCAATTACACTATAGACCACTAAAACCAACCCAAAGACCCTAACAACGCAGCACCAAAGGTGTTGCAAGACGTACTACTCCATCTCACAAAGTCTTTGTTGTAGTGATGTGTTGTTGTTCTTCACTCATTCTGTTTCTTCTAGCATATGATCGTTGTCATTTGGTCAACTGAAAACACTTTTTACATCAATGATGTTACATCCAGATCCCATCTTTGACATCGCAATATACATCGCTAATTAGCCTTAACGCACCAAAGGTGTTGCAAGACGTACTACTCTATCTTACAAAGTCTATGTTGTTGTTGTGATGTAGTTGTGATGTAGCATATGATCGTTGTCATTTGGTCAATGGAAGTTTAGGGGGATCTTGATGTAGCCGCTCAAACTCTTATTGGGTGTCGTGTCCGACAAGGGATCGGAGGATCCAACACTCTCGATATAACAAATTTCATATAAGCCACTATATATTTGGGTGTCATGTCGTGTCGAAGTGTACCAGAGTGTCGAAGTAACATAGCTTTTTACTATTCCATCTTTGACGTCGCAATATGCATCAAGATCCCCCTAAGCTTCCATTTGCATGAGCCTCTTTGGGAAGGTAGAGTTATGGTGATGGTTGCTGCAAAATACACTTTAGATAACAAGACCCTCATAAAGCAGCAACAAAGATCTTGCAAGATATACTACTCGGTGGCATAAAGTCTTCCAACACATCACTCTGTAAAATAATTGTAATTTCTACCCATTAAAATCCAAAAAGCAGCTGCCAACCACCAAAGGGGCTCTCCCCCTTTATCCTCCTAAAAAGCATGCAAGTAATCTAAAGATATAACAGTATGGAGACAAGCAGATCCACATAACTCCTTAAAATCCAAAAGGATTAATAGCTAGTGCCAATAATAAGTTGCCAACTCACAGCGCAGAGACAAAGAATTCGCGTCGAACAGCTAGACAGAGTTTGCAGATCTCCATTAGTATTGAGCATTTGAGCCTCCGCAAACAAGCCATTCGCACAAAGACCTTAGACTTCCCTATGTAAGTGGCCTGAGAAAAAAGGAATGCTTGAGGAGATTCTTTAATGGGTGATAACATAAAGCACATACCAGCCACCACACCCAGGCAACTGCCGCCAACCAAGAGTACCAACACCACAACCATCCCTCTGTCGTTCTCGCTGCACCTCAAAAATATCCCGTCTTTACTCAGTGACCACCCAACAATATATATAGCAGCTTGTGCTACGTCATGCAACCACCAATACAACCTTTGTGACCGACGAAGCAGCAGCATCAACCACTTCTTTGTGGTGCGAGGGGGGGGAGAGAGAGAGAGATAGAGAGGACGTGCGAATTTTCTTATATCTAGGTTAGTTGATAGTTCAATAATATTTTTTCTTAAATTTTAATTAAAAATCCAGCAGAACATTTCTAGAATATTCCGCCGGCAGTAAGACCCGTATTATTTTTGCACAACTAGTTTTATAGCAGGTAATGCTGCATGAAATTTGCCAATTTGGAATGTGGCATACATTCCAATATTCTACAACAGTTTGGATTAGTTTAAGCCAATTCCCCAAAATAAAAGAGAAAATCCCCTGACAACATTAACACTCTCTTTCGAAAAAAGTCATACGCTAAAAATCTTCAACAAACCAGTTAACTCGCACATTCCTACTCCAGCAACTTCTGCTAAACTAAAAGGTAATAAGAAAGAATGTCAACTTCACTGGATGAGGAGTCCAACTGTCCAAGGTATTTATGGCAATACTATGAAGGCCAGGATTCCCAATCATAATCTAAGTTCCCATCCCAAGCCTTACCTTGACATGGGAAAGGAAAGAGAATAAACCTCGGATGCATATGAACTGAGGTAAGAGTGTAAGACATCTTAGGAGTCTTCACTCCAAAGGGCACTGCCATAACAATCTTCAACCAAAAGAGATGTTCTCAAAGATCAATTCCAAAAACACAGACATGCTCCTCTCCATGTCATCACTGTCCAGGCTGTAAAAGTTAGATACCAGCTCACCATGCAAAAATGTGATAACCTGCCATGACATAAGCAGAACTACACACATAAAGAAACAATGCCTTATTTCCTTCAAAAAACCGGTCAAGTTATCTTGCAATCCTTACAAGATACGAAGTACATTCTTAAAAGGATCCATCGAAAACATGCTAATATGTTACTCCGTATTGAGTTTCTCAAACACAATTGCCCGTGCAAAAGCTTTGACTTGCTTCAAGACCTTTTCCCTAAGAGGACGACTGCATTTGGTAACCTTTGTGCATGTTAAATGAAAGAATTGTAGGAATACACACCACTATTTTTGGCAACCACACTCGCTTATCAAGGGAATCTGAAAAATACTACAGAACTCAATAGATTAGCAAGTTCATGTCATCTAACTCTCAAGGATCCATCATCGAATAGGTTTCCAATAAACAACTTCCCAGCAAATCAGAGGAGAATAGATGCACGAAGGACAAAAGACAATCAGTAAAGGCTTGGAAAAAGGTCAGATGACGGCTACTTTTTGACCAATGGGTCAAGGCACCTTTGAAAGACAACAATGCCCTCATTACTTACCTCTGGCCAGAGGAAAAAAAATATTAGAACAGTGAGACAGAAAAATTACTTGAAACATGTTAAAAGGTAACATGTTAAATAAATATTTAAAATAACTTTTCTCGGGCACTTTGAAAATCCTTGATATCAGAAAACTATGATAACATTATACAAAGAAACTACACATTCCCAGCTACTCAGTGTGTTTAAATCTCTGTTAACATGCACATTATTAGACATATCAGATAACAAACATCAGAGTACCCAAACCAACAAACAGACATGAAAAGTGGAAAATTCAGGATGTCAAAGGTACGTACGGATCAGCTCGATTGAGGCGGCAAACTTCACAGTAAAACTGGGAAGGGACTGGTGGAATCGCATCCGTAGGCTTTTCTGGAATAATCACACAGCGAATATGCTGCCATACCTGACACCTTGAATCCTCGCACTGCCCAAAAAAATTCAGCAATTTCAGAAGCAAGAAAGTAACAAAGAAATGTTATGAGGAACAAAAACATGACCTCAACCATGAATAAAAGACTAAAAACATTTCACTATTTCAGGATACCCCAGAAACTCAAAACATCAATTCAACCACACATATCTACCTCTTACAACATATTTGGGTTAAAGACCAGCATGCATCCAACACATAATCAAGCTTCTCTAGAGAGAGCATAGTAACAGACACATCAGAGAAACAGCAGAAAGCTAGACATTAAGGGTGCATAAATATGGATATGCCTAGACCTTATTAACAGTAAATATCCATAGAGACTGTATGTTCTTTACTTAGTACTAGATAACTTCTTAGGGGGCGTTTGGTTCGAATGGGGTAAAAGGAAGGAAGGGAAAAGAAAGCAAATCTCTTTGATATAATATGTTGTTTGGGTGACATTTAGTTTTTCACCTCCCATCTTTCTCCCACCTTTGCACCACCATAGAGTGATACAGTCCCTCAAACATGGTTTTGTAGCCTAAGCTCCTATCAGCTTCGGCCGCCGCTGCCTCCTCCACTTTGGCCGCCGTCGTGCCTTTCTCTCTCTTCCTTCTCCATATCTCACCACCACCTTAAGGTCAAATTTGAGGTTTTAATGGTCAAACTTGACCATGGAAACTCTAGATCTAGAGTTTATATGGCCGAATTTGACCATCTAAAAGCATAATTATTATTATTATTAATAATAATAATAATAATAATAATAATAATAACAATAACAATAAAGGTATTCATTCTTACAGTCGATTTTTTTTTTAATTTTCTGGTTGGTCGTGGTGGATATACGAGGTGGTTTGTTGTTTGGGATGAAGTTTTGGAGATGGTTAATCTGATCTAGCTGTAGATGATGGTGGATAACCACTGCTCAGTAAATTGGCAATACTAGAAAAAGAAGGGACAGGTAGTTAACAGGCTTATACTGAAATGAGAGATGGCGTAGTTTTCTTTTAACAGAAGATGTCAGGGGAAGGCTAACTAGTGGGGGTAGTTTTGGATGGATGGGAGATAGATTCAGGCGGTGGTAAGGGGTGCTTCGGGTAGGTTACGGGTGATTTCATTGTGGTTTGATTTGATGTGAGGTGGTGGTAGGTGACGATGGAGGTTCTGGTCGGCGGTCGTAAGGTGGCTGGCTGGCTGGCGATTTTGACGGGAGGTTCTGTTCGGCAGTGGTAGGGTGCTGGGTGGTGATTTTGACGGGAGGTTCTGGTTGGCGGTGGTACGTGTAGGGCGCTGCTAGAGGGACATTGTGGGTGGATGTGGTAGTGTGGTGGTGGCTGAGGAAAGGAAATGCAAATACCATGGAGGGTGTGGGGAATCAAAGTAGAGGTGTTTTGGGTAATGAAGAGGGTAAAGGGAATGATTAAAATGTCATAACCAACAACAACAAAGGGTATAAGGCTATAAGCCATGTTCAATCTCTTTCCCTTTCCTGAATACCCAGACCAAACGCCCCTTTATATAAAAAAAGCAATGTAATGTTTATATTACTGTTGTGCTATCTATCATCTATTACTTGTGACTAAGCTTACAATATTACATTCACCAAAAATTAACCTTCAAGTGCCAACCATTAAAAACAATGACAATACTAATAAGAACCCTCATGCATAAGCTTCTAATAACTATAACAGTTTTTCTAGTTCCACATTAATTCAATTCAATTGATCCATCCAAACTAGATATTCTTAAAAATTAAATTCATGGATAAAATTCAAAGTGGATCCGAGTCATCTGACGGAACACTGAAATATGACAAACATGCATGTTGAAAGATGATACATCACATACTTTAAAAAACAATCCCTCTAAAACACTATGTATGTCCACCCTGTACCAAGGCGTTATAGACAACAGCAAGGTCAGCAACATTGGGTTGAGGTGTCGAACATTAATATTGAGGGAGAACACAAGAGTCCTTCTTACTCATAAACAAGAATCTAGCTTCACATAAAAAGTAACAGTAAAAAGAATACAAGGAAACAAGAAGCATAAACCTTGATCATTGACTCTGTAAGCAGTGAGCTACCACATGGACAGCGAATTTTCATGTCAACGTGCAAAGAATCATCAACTTCCTCTTTGGGTTTCAAGGTAATGGTAGCCGTAGCACTATCTGATGTGCATTGTGCTTTTGAGGCCAAATCGGTAGCACCAGACCCCTGCATTTTCCTGGTGACAAAATATAGATGAGAGCTTTAAATAAAATGGACCTACCAAATTTGATATTTATGGCCAGGAAACCACATAAAATGCAAATTATGAGAACTCTGTAAGTTCGTGCTAGTGAATTTTAACCTAAACAAGGCTTCCTTGACGCAAGAAAACAGCATTTAGAAATAAAAAATGTAAACAATCAATCATCAAAGAAATCTGATATCATTTCCCACAAGGTTGAAACAAAAGAAAACTCTTGAAAATAAGTAAACTAAATAAAAAATTCTACTCTAACAGCAACTCAAATAGGTAGTCTTACACGGATGACTACAATGACAATTTTCAGCATTAAATAAACAAGTCTTATTGTAAAACCTGTAAATGTCATCCACTAATCTTGCTAGTTCTTCCTTTGAAAGAGCAGGTCTTTTTACCCACATCTTTGAAGCTGCAACAGAAGGAAAAATACTACAGTTAAGCCAGAAGTCACCAGCAAAAGAAAAACATGCAACATAGCAAAAGAAACTACGTAAAATGTAAGGTCAGGGCAACTTGTGATTTTGTATGAATAATCAAGCAAATATTAGAAGACATGCAAGCCCTTCTAGAAGCTCATACTGCAAAAAAAATCTGAAAATCAGGCAGAAATGAGGCTCTGGAATATTTATTAAGACCAATTTGGAAGTACAGTGCAAGCCAAATTAAAAATAAATGTGGATACAGAGTACAAGTTAGGCATCTAGTTATCAGCTAGTAAACATGGAAAAGGAGCTTAAAGGTCAAAAACTCTGCCTAAGAAACAATACAGATAACCTTCATGCACTTAGCCCAGCACCTCAGACCCTTGTTGACTCCTTTCGGAAAAAAAACAATGGAAGTACATTTCAGTCATTTCAGCACAGAAGGCAACCTAACTGGTAAATTAAATCTAAATCAAGCGGATAATATCTGCTATATCCTTGCGTAACTAGACCACAAAGAACTCCAACACACAAGTACAGGTCAACCATTCAAAGATTCAAGATACAATGCTACATCTGAAGTATCCAGCAACAAGCGGGTGAATAGTTATCCTTAAAGATTCTTGTGAAAAAAGGTCATCCGGTAAAACTAAGCCAGTTCACAAGCCAAGGGCTAGAAATACTCAAGATTCAAGAACACTTAAAAAAATGTGGCATACAAAACCTTATCAACTAGGAGAGACAAATCATCAATAGCCAATAGAGACAAAGGCTTCCAACCACAACAGGTTCCACTTAGGTTCACCTCAAACATGAAAAAATCATACTATACATCAAGGAAGGGTGTTAACTAGAACACCTACCTTGATCATCAACAAGAAAAGCCAAAATTCGATCAACAAGATCCTGCAAACAAAATTTGAAGATGTAGATGTAAGCCATGCATAGAAAATGATAAGAATTCAAACACATACCCTTCCGAAAGACAAGTCCCTTAAGGGATATTTACCTAATAAATAAAAAATACAGTTCACTATCCACCCAACTATAAGTGGTAGTTGAAACTCCAATGCAAACCAATTTGCATGGATAAAAGCATGACAATGACACCAGAATATGATCATTCCCAATAATATTAGACACGTAGGCACTGAAAAGTAAATATATGCAAGTGTTATATACTTGAAAATTAACCTAACATAAGAAGACAAATCAAACATTACATACATCCAATGCAAAGCAACATGTTCATAAAAAATAAAATATAAAACAATACCAAAGTCTCAATCCAATTACATCTTGTAACAAATCATTTTCTTTTAACCAAGGTTTTGCATAAGCAAATGACCCCATCTATCTACACTCATTACAGAAGACAAAATGAAAAAGACTTTTCAAACAGTTCTCAAGTTAAAACTCGTGTAAATCACTTCTGTAACTTCCATAAAAGCCACATTTTGTATACCCGTGACCCTCCAGTCATGACAACCATTATCCCCCCGGGGGACCTTTTTATGAGACAATCCTCCCCCAGTCCTATTTACCTCGACCCTATTTGGTTATAAGTTGGTAGCTATTAGTTGGTTTGACTAGTTGTTAGCTATTTATATTAGCTAGTTTGACTAGCTGGTTGAATAAGCTGTTTGTGTAAAAGTGTTTGGTAAATTAGCGGTTAGCTGTTTAATATGTGAAATGACCATTAAGGATACTTTGTTGTTGGATACATTGTTTTTTATTAGTATTAGACAATAGCTTATTATGTTAATTATCTTCTCTTTATTTTTTAAATAAGCATAGAATAAATTAAACAAATTTATTTTCCCTTTTAAAAAATAAAAATAATAAAACAATTTTAAAAAAAAATATTCTTAATTTAAAATTTTAAATACATAAATTATTGATATGCAAATAGAGAAATGTTAGTAATGATATTACAAACATGATTGCAATAGTTTTAATTAAGTACTTCAACGTACTAATATAAATTTTATTACAACAAGTAACAAGCTACGAAGCCCGGGTACGGGTCCGGTACGGCCCAAAAACGTACCCAAGACGAATCTGAATAGTGGGTACGCGGGTTGGATTTGGGTACGGTTTGGGTTCGTTTTTGGGGACGGGTGGGTACGTATTTTGGGTTGAAATCGCGAATGCAGAGGTTTTATGGTGGTTGTGAAGGCCAAATTCATAAATTAGGGTTTATTTTTCAAACTCACCAAATTGGGGCAAATTCTCTCTCTCTCTCTCCTGCGTCATTGGTGGCTGCAGGTCGTCGCCCATTCCCCGTCGGCCGTTTCGCCTTGCCCATTTGTCTCGCCGGTTGCCGACTGGTTCTTAGTTCTTACTTCTTTCTCTACTCTTCTCTGGTTTCTTCAACTTCGAGGAAGCTTCGACTGTTCTTCGACTTCGAGGAAGCTTCGGCCTTCGACTCTTCAGATTCGCCGTCGATCGTCGTCTCCTTGTCTCCCTCGCCGGCCGGTGACTCTATGAGTAACCCTAACATGTTCTTTTTTTTTCTTTTTTTTTTTCTCGATTTGTTTTGTGCTTTGATTTTTGAATGAATGATTTATTTGTGTTCTTTATTTTTTGTTTTGTTCGAAAGTTTATTTATTTTTTGTTTTTTTGTTTATTTATTTTTTGTTTTTTTGTTTATTTATTTTTTGTTTTTTTATTCTTTATTTTCTGTTTTTAAGATTATTTATTTTCTGTTTTTAAATGTTCTTTGCTTTTGTCATTTAGGTAACTTAATGTTTAAACTCTTAATTAAATTAGTTAATAGTTAACTTGAGTGTTGAATTGTTGAATGGTTGTGCTGAATGAATTTGTTTATTTTTCATTTGATTAGAACCAATATGAATTCATCCCAATCTCAACAACAAAGTACTAATATTGGTAGTAGCACGGGTAGTGGGTCAAATGGTGCGGAATCATTGCCTAGTGAGGGAAATCCTCCATTGTGGAGGTTTGTAACAAGAATTGAAAAACAAGGGGCGGTTGGTGGAACATGGAAATATCGATGTAATTTTTGTAATGAAATCCGAACATCTAGTTATTCAAGAGTTAGGGCCCATTTGCTTCAAATTAAGGGTCAAGGCATTGCATGTTGTAAGAAAGTGTCTCGTGTTGATAAACTTGAAATGCAAAAACTTGATGATGATTTTGAGAATAAGAAACTTGATTCGGGCCCTAGAGAAGTTCCTTTGCCTAGTGAATCTCTTTCTCATTTGGACTCCGATGCTTTATTCAAGAAAAGGAAGTCGTAAATCACCAATTACTAGATGTTTTGGTATTGAAACTAGGGATCAATTGGATCAAGAAATTGCAAGGATGTTTTACACATGAGGGTTGCCATTTAATCTTGCTAGGAATCCACACTATATGAGGTCCTTTACTTTTGTTGCCGCTCATAATATAGCAGGTTACAAACCTCCTGGTTACAATAAGCTTAGAACTACATTACTTGTGCAAGAAAAAGCTAATGTAAAGAGGCTAATGATACTACTAAAATCAACTTGGAGAGAAAAAGGGGTGACAATTGTGACTGATGGATGGAGTGATCCAACAAGAAAACCTCTCATTAATTTCATGGCTACTTCTGGTAATGGTCCAATCTTTCTTAAAGCTGTGAATTGTTTTGGTGAAATAAAAGATAAATATTTCATTGCTAATCTCATGAAAGAAATCATTCAAGAAGTGGGTCATCAAAATGTAGTGTAAGTCATAACTGATAATGCATCAAATTGCAAAGGGGCTGGGGGAGATAATTGAGAGTGAGTTTCCTCACATTTATTGGACACCATGTGTTCATACCCTTAATCTTGCTTTGAAGAATATTTGTGCGGCAAGGAATGTGAATAACAATCATGAAACTTATGAAGAATGTAGTTGGATCACTGATATCCATGGGGATGCCATGATAATTAAAAATTTCATCATGAACCACAACATGAGATTGGCTATCTTCCAAAAGCTTTCTCCTCTTAAGTTGATTCCCGTGGCCGATACTCGCTTTGCCTCGATTATTGTGATGCTTAAGAGATTTAAGCTTAATAAACGAGGTCTTCAAGCCATGGTTATAAGTGATGAGTGGCCTTCTTATAGAGAAGAAGACATGGGGAAGGCAAACTTTGTGAAAGAGAAGATTGTGAATGATGATTGGTGGGACAAACTAGCTTACATTGTTGATTTCACAAAGCCTATCTATGACATGATTAGGCTTTGTGACACCGATAAACCATGCCTTCACTTAGTGTATGAGATGTGGGATTCTATGATTGAACAAGTGAAGCTTGAGATTTACAAGAAAGAAGGTCGTCCTAATTCGGAGTTTAGTTCCTTTTATCATGTGGTTTATGAAATCTTGGTAGCTCGTTGGGCAAAAAGCAACATTCCTCTCCATTGTCTAGCTCACTCCTTGAACCCGAGGTATATATTCTATTATTCTTTGACATTTTCTTTATCTTACTATACTTAAACACAAATCTATAACTCTTTTTTTAAAAAAATATTGAAGGTTCTATATTGCACGAGGTGGCTACTTATTGTATGTCAAACGATTACAAGTAGGAGCTGAGCTAAGCTCAAGCTTGTTGTAGCTCGGTTCGTACGGAATCTACCAACTAAGACCCAAGCTCGAACTACAATGTTGACCTCTAGTGGCTCAAGTAATGAGCTTTAACTACGGAGACGTTTGTTGTATGAAAAAGTGCGCTAAAGCGCTAGGGCAAAGCGCTCAATTATTCCTGGGCGAAGCGTTTTGGAAGAAGCCCATCGAAGCGCATGAAGCGTGCTTTTCTGCGCTTCATTTAAATTCTTTTTTCAATTTTATGTTGGAACCTTCTTTTCATATGTTGTTACTTTGGACCATACCCTATTAATCTTTAACAATAAAAAGTGGGTGAATAGTCAAAAAAAAGGAAAAAGGAGAAAATAAGAAAACAACGATATTTATAGTATATTTATTTCCTAGTGGACAGTGCGTGATAAATATTATGTTATATGGTTTATTTTTGTTAAAACAAAGAGTAATAAGGAAGCAAATCTGATATTCATATATTTTTGTTGTTTAAATACTATATTATAGAAAGATATATATGCATAATAGTAAAGAAATCTTTAATTTTAAAAAGTGTGCTTCACTTGGTGAGGCGTGGGCCTTGCGCTTGCGCTTAGACTATAGGACTCTTATCGCTTTAGTGCGCCTTATGCTTTTTTATACAGTGGGCGTTTGATATAGGGTAAGGGAAACAACAACCCTTATTCCCTTTGTTGTTGTTTTTTGGGCCAAATTTCTCACTTTATTTGGCCTCTTTTCTTTTTTAATTTGCCCAAAGCTCTTCTAACTTGATTCCGCACAAGGCCACACCCCCCCTAACTCCATATTTGCATTTCCTTTCCCCACACATACACACCCCCATAAGTGTTTCCATTCCCTTTCTCCACCCTCTACTCAATTATCTCTCATCAACATCCCCAAACTACGGAACCTTAGCTCTCACATCCAACGTCATCCAACCTCCGGTATAAACCTTCGACCACCAAGTCACTTTATTGTTGTTTTTTGGGCCAAATTTCTCACTTTATTTGGCCTCTTTTCTTTTTTAATTTGCCCAAAGCTCTTCTAACTTGATTCCGCACAAGGCCACACCCCCCCTAACTCCATATTTGCATTTCCTTTCCCCACACATACACACCCCCATAAGTGTTTCCATTCCCTTTCTCCACCCTCTACTCAATTATCTCTCATCAACATCCCCAAACTACGGAACCTTAGCTCTCACATCCAACGTCATCCAACCTCCGGTATAAACCTTCGACCACCAAGTCACATCTTCGACGTTCATCTGTGTCAACCAACCTCCGACTACCAAGTCAAAATACCTCTTTATTTCCCTCGATTCTTTTCCCCTTCTTCCTCATATATAATGGATATCTTTTTCCCTATTATCTTGAATTTTTGGATATCTATTTTTATGTCAACTTCATTGTTTTTTTCATTTTTTCTTTATTTTTGTACAAATCTATTCAACTTGTTTTCTCCTTTTTCGTTTTTTACCCTGTTTTCTGCTCTTCTTTTTCTCCATCATTTTATTCCTTTTCACTCCCCATCTCATTCATTCCAGAAATTATTTTTACTTTTTCCTTTTAAATTCGTTTTAGTTTCCACTTGATTGATTATTCTTCTTTTTTGTTTTCTTATAAATGCATGTTGATTTTTTCTGTTTTTTCCAATTGTTTCTTCTATTTCTATCCCTGTAATATTGTTGCCTAAGTAATATTATTTGTATAATAAAAATATTTATTTTCATGAGATTCAATAATTTTAATAATAGTGTAGTCACAAATTTATTTGCCCCATAAAATAATAATCACAAGTTGATTCCCAACTTTGTACCAAACAGGCACGAAAGTATCTAGTGAACAATTCATTCCATTTCTTGAACATAGCCAAACAGGCAAAGGGATTAAGGGCCATTCCTTTCCCTTCACCTTGTTTCCCTTTCTTGATTTCATTTGGTTAACCCTATGTAACCAAACGCCTCCTAAGAAAATACGCTTTCCAGCTATGATATTTCTAAGAATTAACATAGCTGGATCATATATGCCAGGTTATAAGAAGATGGTTTGATTATTAAAATGAAACTACAGGAAATGTGGATGATGTTTCAACTTTCGAGAGGTGGATTCTCTCCCAGTTTAACTTAATGTGCTAACCCAAATCACTCACCAATGTTCAACATGATAATCCCTTCCTAATGTTCTCTTATTTATAGTATTACTCCTCTATCTGACTCACTTATTTTTCTCCTCAAAATACTACAAACTGAATTATATTGCACTACCTAATATGCCCCTCCCCATTTCCCAGTTCATAGAATTTTTATAATTTTTACAAAGCCTGCTAACAAGCTCAGTGAGCAAAGCTTTGTGCTGACTGTTGGCTCAGTTCATCAAATTAAAACAGGTTGCACAAAGTTTATCAGATAAATGAACAGTAAGTACTTCAGTTGTGCCTTCCAGGATACAACACAAAATTGTTGAGCATAACTACAGACCCTCCTACCCTCTTTGCTCGTTCAAAATCTCTGCCTTGACAACAACCCCGTGCACATCGTCAACTAAAAGCTTATAGCACATTTGCAAATTGTAAAAGCCACTAGACTGTCCGAAAATGCAGCTCTTTTGTGTACACATATCAAGACAAAAATTCTATGCTTTGTTTCAAAGCAAGCGTCTGATTTTTAGCTCAAATTCTCAAAGACAAAATAAAGGGCATGGAATTTCTTCAAGCTTGATCTCAAAAGAAAATCTCACCAAACAATACTGAAGCATGATTTGCAAACAGTGGTCACAAAGCATTTTACTTAGCTAGCAATTCTCACCTCTTCAACTTCCATTCTTTTTGTCAATGTAACTACCTCACTAGCAAATACCAAGTCTTGTTATTACCACTCAGTTGTCTCCTATTCTTTTATTTGTTTTTCTCCTCCCTTTACAACTTGGTTTGTTCCTGTTTAATCAATCTTCTATTAGCAACAAAATCCCCTTCTCATCCCATCCCTTCAATTTAACTAACTCACTAGCAAATCCAAACTCAGTTGTCTCCTTTTCTTTTATTTGTTTTTCTCCTCCTCCTACGGCTTGGTTTATGACTTCATTCATGTTCAATCAATCTTATACTTTTTCCCCTTTCATACTCACTCACTAGTTTCAGCTATGAATTCTCCTACTTATCTCATGGATTCTTGTCTCTTCGCATTTGGGCTAACCACACTTGCAACTCCAGCGAAACCTTGTAGAAACTCATAGAAGTATTTTTCTCCCCAAACTCCCCCCATTGTTTATAAGCGTTTTTTTAATTGTAAGACAAATGACAATAATACAATAAACTTAGTATTACTCAAAATTCAAAAAAAAACAAAATTATTATATCTAATGCATGTAATTTATCTTGGCCTCACAACTACAGAAGCTAGGCGCCAATATTCTTTTTCCTTAACTTCCCAAAACACAACCCAACAAAAAAAAATCATTCCACAAATTTATAGTAACTGAAATCTGCATCGTTATAGTAAGGCTTGAGTTTGAGTGAATCCAATAGGAAATCAACTAGTATCATCTTATGTCATTTAAGCCCTATACAATGTCCATGTGCAAGTCCAATGCAGGTGGTATTTTCTGTGTTTAAATACAAGAAACTCCACTCAAGTAGTGTAGCCAACTCTGACAAAAGACATAAAGTAAATGGTAGACCCTAGCAACCAACATATACAACCTAACAATTTGAAATAAGCAGCACAAATCAACCTTCCCAAGAAAATGTAAGCATTAAGAACACATGGTGTCAGAAGCATACTACATATGCTGAGTTTCATCGTGCAAAATAAATCAGAAGGCATTCCAAACACTAACTTAATAATCCTCCAGATTAGCCAATGCAAACAAGGGAACAACTATAAATCACAGCACACCTGTTTCTTTCCTTGCTTAGAGAAACCTAGTTGAGTCAACACATCCTTGAGCTCCTTGATTCTAAAATATTGCAATTTGTCCTACAAAATATTAATGTAGGCATGTTAAAGATACAAATCACTTATCCCAAATCACACTAAGAAAATGATATCTAAGGTTCATATGCCAGAAACACTGAAGCAAATACACCTCAGCTCAAAATAACAAAACTATAACATGATGCAACCGTGCGTCATGTGACGCTCATGTCTCCTTCATAGGGAATCATGACAAAACTACAACAATTGTCATACCTTCCTTCGCGTGCATATAAGTATAACATAGATTATAAAGCCTAGATAAATCTAAAACAACAGCTAACACTTATTCCTATCGTACTTCACAGCACTTAGATGGTATTTGTTTGTTCCACTAAAATCAGTGTATAGAGGGGGAAAGGCGTTTAATAGTCTTCCAATACAACTGAAGATTTCTTCCCAGATTTTATTGGAAAAAGATAAAGGACTTATTCTAAATCTCTAACAAACATGCATTTTGCACGGTTACTATATGACACGCTAGAATGTTCCCAATATATGAGTAAGAGGTGACAGATAAGAAATAGAGAAGATACATATGAACTTACAGGAAATGGTTAAGTGTCACATGTATTTCTCTAAAAGTTAATCACCTTGTTTACTCTCCGCCTCACCTCTTCAAGTTTAAAATCCATTATTAGATATGTAGCGTGATGCTTTAGTTTTTTCTTGGTCTCTTTTTAATGAGTCTAATCTTCCAAGGTAATCTCGCTTAACATTCCCTTGGGAAGGTCACATAAATTTTAATACTTGCAAGTTCCATGGATATCGTCAGAGTGTGGAATTCACAGTGCTCACTGTCCAAAAGATCAAATTATGAGACACTACTACTCATGCCTCACAAACTCACATGAAGCCAAAAAAGAAAAAATCAAATTCTCCAAACTAAAAAATTATTGTAATTGCAATTTTCATGCCTTTACAAAATTAAATCAGATATCTATTAGTCCCAAAAAAAAAATCCCTTCACCTAGACGCCGAAACAGGAAGCTCCGCACTATAACAAATTAACAATAGAGGAACAAAGACCGTATATGGCGCAAATGATGAATATACTACACAAGGCAGTGATGTTATGCTCCCTTCACCTAGAGGCCAAAACAAGATATTCGGCACTATAACAATGGAGGAACAAATGACAAATATACTACACAAAGCAATGTTGTCATGATCCCACCTCTTGTAAGTGTCCTAACCCTCCATGCCACCAAGGAATTAGAAACCTCACACTATGCACAAGGAACATTTCAAAGAAACCATCCATCACAACAAACAACTACGCTAATAATATAGCCGTCGATAATCATCAACCAACGGGAGGTCTAATGTGGAATTTCTGAGCCAGAATAGACAACCAGAAAATTCTACACAACCATAATGTCCATAAATAGACATCATCAAAATACTATCGCATTGGCAAAATTAACTATTGGACATTGCACTTTTCAGGTAAAACAAAAAACTAAACAATCAAATTCAATCACATATAAAACGACGCATACATAAACGCAAAGAGCGTGAAATGTATACCTTACAGCTAGACACCAAATCCATTACTCAGCTGCAAGATCCACCTCAACTTATCTACCTGAACTGCTAGACAAACCGCCAACAACCACACTAAAGACCGCCGCTCATGCTCAGGCGACCTGAAAACTTTGCCTAATTCACATCAAATTATATAAAAAAAATAGCAACTTTTCATTTACCAAACCATTGGCAAAAATAAAAATCAATTATTATTCAAAACAAAAACACAGTAACCTGATCAGAAACTAATTTAACGCAATAAGATCGTAAATTCAACCAAAAACCAGAATGAAAGGAAATTTTACAACAACAAAAAACCTAGATATTGACAAATGAGAGCAAAACAGGAGAAAATACCAGAAAATCGAACAAAGTCTTCGTCGTCGTCGTTGTTAGAGATGAGAGAGAAAGTGAGGATGAGTTAGGGAGAGAAAGCGCGGAATTGGAGACTTTTTCTCTCTCCTCTTCACCTTCTATGGTGTGTCTGTGAATGTAATCGCGATTGAGGAATTCGCTTTTTTGACGAAGGAGAAGGCAGGAAGATGAGAAATCCTAACCAAACGCCTTTTTTCTCTTTTTTTTCTTCGGAATTGGTTATTTTTCGGTGTTCTTGTTCTTCTTTTGCCACCCAAATTGCAGCACAAGGTTCGGACGTATGGGTCCATTGTTCAATTCAGTTTTGGTAATGGGTGTTCAAATCCGGGTTCTTTTTTCTTTTGTGAATGGTGTAGTTGCGTCTTCAGTTTGCTTGCTGCTATTGGAGGGGTGGTCCCCAGCTGTCAATTAATGACTTTTTTTTAATGGAAAAGTACATAGGAATTAGGATAGTCTTTTTTCAAGATTATCTCCTAAGTTATCTAAAAAAATAAAATTAAAAAAAATTATTGTTTATATAATGATCAATATCTTGGTGAGTCGTATATGGTGGCCTACAGCAATAACATAATCTGATGCGCGGTTAGCTTCTCCATATATGTGTCGGGAGGAAACTTCATCAAATTGATTCAATAGATGCTTGACATCATTCATTACAATTGAATCTTCTAATGGACTGTGTTTTTTCCTGCAAAATATTAATAATTAATAAGTTATCACCTTCAATGAAAACATGACGAATATTATGTTCAACAGCTAACAAAAGGCTGTTACGGAGCGTTATAAGCTTCGGCAAGAAGCGAAGACGTTTTTTCAAGATTGTACGTACGACTAACGATATTATTACCCAGATTATCTCTAAGTACAACACTGGTTGATCCGGAGTTATTACGAACATAACCATCAAAATCAATTTTAACGAACCAGGGGTCGAGGTGACCAAGCAACCCTGGTGATGTTAGGGGAGTGAGAAGTACATTTATTAGGAATATTGTCATCCAAGGAATCAATAAAAGTACGTATGTCTCATTCCTTACAACTTTTGAATGCTCTAATGTAAGTACTTATTACTTATAGGAGAAGCGGGAGAATTTCTCAAGTGGGGGTGTACGTAATATCCCACATGATTGTTTAATGGAATTTAATATACTACTCATAGCAACAAGATGCATGCATTTTTCTTTTAGGAAGCTCATTTCCTAAGAAACTCCACAATTAAGCGTGCTTGGCTGGGAGAAACCTTATAATGGGTGACCTCTTGGGAAGTTTTCTCGAGGTGCGCATGAGGGAGGAAAAAATATGTCAGAAGGACTTGTGTTAGTTCTTGAGGACAGTTGTTGACCCTTTGATGCGCATTGGTGATTAACCCGGCTCCGTCAGGGGTCGGAGTGTTACATATTACGAGTCTTCTAGATGCTCCAAAGTGAAGCAATAGTTTTTTAACGGGAAGGTTGACATTAGTACGAAGCATGTGGAAAAGATCAAGGATGGTAGAGTTGTGAATACAATTTCCTAGCCAACGAACAACGACATCCACATCCCAATTCTCTAGTGATTGGACGTTGTAGAAATAAGTAGTCATGTGATTCAGTTTGATTACCACATATGGGGCATATATTATTAATGACAATGTTACGATAAGTCAAATTGGTACGAGTAGGAAGATCATTTTGCAATAGTTGTCATACAAAAAAAAATTGGAGCAATATCTAGTTTCCAAATCCATGAAAATTCCCATTTGGAAGGAGAAGAGAAATTATGAGCTAGGCAAGTGTAAAATTTGACAGTAAATTCCCCGTTGCTAGAAAAACCCCAACAAGGTTCATCTACTAAATCAATGTGGGATAAACTATTCCGTACACAAAGGGGAGAAGTCAATGTGGGATCACTTGGCTTGATTTTTGCTTTTGGGAAGAACTGTAGGGTCCACAACATGTTTCACCTTCCATGCTGAGTTGATCTCAACCTACAGAAATTACAGTCACAGTATCTCACACACACACTCGAAATACACCATCAAAATTGAAAAGCACAATTGCGAATGCAAAAACCCTAGCGGTGAAATTGGAATTAACATACCAGAAGACGATTAACATCATCTGTTTAGAACACAAATTCAAACAATTAGCAGCATATTAATCACACTTAAATGTTTAAATAAGGTAAAAATAATATTAAAATGTCCCACTGAAATGGAGCTCACCATAGAGGAGTCGAACTTTGCGTTCATAAACAATCACCAGTACACCACCTAATTAAAACTGAAAACAAATTCAATCATCACATTTAGAAGATATTGAAAATTAAAATAAGGAATTAGTTACTTATTCGCCAAGTATACTATACCCCATTAAAATCCCAGATAGTCTCAGCGCCATTGGTACTGAAGGATTTAAGATTTCTTCACTAATAGAAATTAATGTCAGAAATTTGAAACCAGCGAATTATGCAAGCCAATATCAGTAAAGTACACAGGAGTTATGGATTCAGCTACAACTAAATGAGTATACCTACCAATTAAACATTGAAGGAAAATTTTAAGCTTCTACGAATCAAGAAAATTACCTATTTCTCAACAAATAACACCATTGTTGCATCTTTCAACAAGATCTCCTATAACATCTTGGAAGATTACAAGGCCAACTAATTTTCTGAATCTGGGCTTTGCATTGGTATCCTCGAAGGTGCTATTTGAAGACCTTGCCAGAGACGACGATGGAGAGCTGCAGATCGGATTAAAATGAAGTTGGATACTCGAATTTACCAGCATATCAAAGAAGATAGGTATGAGAGAAGATGGCAGAGGGACGACCGCGGTGAAGAGGAGGGTGGAGGCACCAATGGCATGTTGAGGAAAGGAAATCAGCCGCACAAAAAAAAGAGGGGTGGACACCTTAAGGCACTGCTTAGAATCTTGTGATTCCTCTAGTTCAATGAAATCCAAAATTGGGGATTTAGGGTTTTCTGATATTGAGATTATTGATAGGAAGAGAGAGAAGATAGAGGGAAAATTGAGAAATAACGTCATTGTAGAGGAGGGGGACACATAAGGACGAAGATATGAAAGGGGGACGAAGACAGCTGTCCAACAAAAAGGGAATGGCAGGGCCGTAATTCGTGAAGGAATTTAGCGATGTGGGGGTAATTCCACTATTCTTAAGAGGAGTTAGAAGACACTCCTTGCTTTTTAAAGGGGTAGGATTTTAATTCAAGGTACTATTTGACAAAACTGAAAATATAAGGTACTAGCTCACAAAGAGGGGCAAAAAATAGGTACTTATTGACAATTTTACCTTATTAATTTGGGCCTACTATTTCCAATTAATAGATTGAACAAAATATTTCTTTCTTAAGACTTTTAACCGTAAAGTACTTCTTTCCTAATTCAAAGCTAACTTAAACTTTTCATTTGTCCTACCTTCACTCTTGTTTTAATTACGTGGATGTTATAATTTGAGAGTTTAAAGTCTTTTAACTTCTCATTCCTTTAAACCTCTTGTAATGTGATGCTTATTCAGTTAGTGAGATTCCAAATACATTTCATCTTCTTTTATCCTTTAGTCTTATTCATTCTGAGTGTTTCTTACGTTGGTCATATTATTCACGAATTGGCGTGCATCATTTTCAAAGGCATTGAAGAGACGCATAAAATCTCTAACGGAAACGCTTAGTCGATTGTACCCGCATAATTTGCACTCATCTAGTTGGTCGAGGTAACTAATAATTGTCTTTCTTTAGGTTTAGTCCGTTAAATAGCGATGATAGGGAGACTAGATTATAATTGTGTTGTCCGCTTAGTATCATGTTTAGGACTATACTGTGTGAGTTACTTCTTTAGTGAGTTTATATAATAAACTTTAATCCTGTGTTATACTTGAATATATACTATCATGGGTCTTATGTTTACGCCTAACGTAAGGCAGGAGTTATGAATAATCTATTATCTATTACTATATACTAAAAGAGACACCAGGTATGACACGTGTCAATTCCTGGTGTGATTTTTTCCCGCCAAAAATCACTTTCCCAGAAAAGAGTATCTGTTTTATTTTATTTTTATTCTCCACCTTTTTTTTATAACTATTTATGTATGAAAAGAAATTTTAGTTTATAAATTATGGAAATAATAGATACGACGTAATAATAATTATTCTAAATTTGTAATATTTTAGTCAAATCGCTATATTAATAATGGAAAATATATCATTCAATATTTTGGTCAAATTGTTATGTTAGCATTTTAAATATGCATATTAGATGAATAAATTTAAACGAGTATGTTAAAAATGTTATAACTATGCAGTAGTTTGATAGATATTCAGTTAAATATTTTGTGAAAAATTTATCAAAATCCGTGCACACACGTGATCTAATCTAGTAAGTATTATATTTGTGAGATCTTGATGATGAAATCATTGTGCTGATGTTTTGTCCTTTATTTTGTGTCCTCTATTGTGCTCCACTTGATAATTGTTACGGGTAATTCTGATATTGGTTATTGATTATTTGATGATTACTTAATTTACAAGTCTACATTATGAATTTTTGTTGTATGATCAAATATCGGATTGGTTATATTCTTTTTTTAGATAGTTTATATTTATATTCTTTTGAATGATAATTTTATTTATATTGTTACGTATGATTTATAAATCTGTTTAAATTAGCGATGGATCTATTTTAAAGTGACGGATTCACTTGTTTTTTATAACGGAATCCTGGAGTTTAAGTCGTTGGTGACTCCAAATTTTCGATACAAATTATTTTTATTATTTTAAGACCTATTATTTTATGTGACTTGAGTCACCCTTCGAAATAGTTTTTGAGTTTAAGATATCAGGAGGGACGGATTCTCAATGAAGAAGAGCATGCAACGTACTCTAACGGACGAATTCCGTTGAATATATCGTTTTAGTTCATTGTCGTCGTTCGACTCTAGTAGCTTACGGGTGCTGTCTGAAGGAAATATGTCCTTCACCCAAGGTGCATTAAGTCTAATACCAAGGTTCAGATTAATTGCGAATAATTAATTCAGTAAGATCAAGTGATCGAAACAGCCAACTCAAGCAATGCCTCCGATCAGTGAGTTCTAATCTATATTAGGCTCACAGCTTACTCTTGACTGAACCTATAAGGTCACACCATTGACATGTAACAGATCACCGGATTAAATGATTCAGAAATTAATTTAATAGCTTTTCGGGAATTAGTTCGGAAAATGTAATATACGATACGACCTTGCATCGGAATCATATATCGTATCGCGAATATTCGTAAGCTGGGAGAAACGAATAATCGTATCGTACGACGGTGATTCGTCGTGTAAGATACGATAAATAATAGCCGTAAGGCGTTCGTCGCGAATACGAGCCGCATCGGAGCTGTCGGCCCGTCGAGCCAAGGGCGCATGCGCGCAAGGCCCAACAAGCCAATGAGCTCGCAACGCAGCAAGCAAGCCAGCGCGCGTGGCCACGAGAGCGCGCACGAGCACAACAGTAAGCAGCGAGCAAGCAATGAGGCCCACGGCCCATCGCTGCTCGGCTGCGATGTGGGCTTCGACCTGCGGTGTGCTGTGCGCATGGGCTGTGCGTGCGGTGTGTGTTATGTGGCCGGTCAAGGCCTTGTGTCTTGGCCGGTTACACTAAATATAACATTAGATTATATTTTCCCAATACACACAATTCAGTTTTTCCTTAACCTAAACCTAATTCTGAAAATTACGTACGTTCAGTTTTGCTCTCTACTCAAAACTGTTCTTCCCGAAAAAGCAAATACTCTTAAACGTTGTCTAAGCTACAATTATCAAGACGGATCTGAACGTGTCGGTGAACCAAATAGAGGAACGACAATTGGAGTTCTTTGTTCGTGTTCGTTGATACTATACTCGGGAAAACACGCTTCAAATGTAAGTATGCTTAATCTGTGCTTTATACATGTTTCCTGGCTTTAGGGATGTTCCGCACATGTTATGTATGTTTAACTGTATTATATTCCCCTACAGTGGTATCATGAGCCTTACGTATTCAAAGCATTTTAGCATGATTTATTGTTTTTGCATGTTTCGATTTTTTTGAATTTTTCGAATTATTATGGATTATTGGATGAATCGTATAATAAGTTCTGAATTCAAAAAGTTTTGTAATTTCGACTTTTCTGACCCTAATCTGATTGAAAACGATTTTCTAAGATCAACTCATGAGAACAGAATTGCAAAAACAGGCCTCGAAGTATGTGTTTTTGGGCGTTTTTGTTAATTGATGAATTAAAATTAACAAATTTGGAAAGTTTCTCAATTAATTGGTAGACCTAAACTACTCGGAATTGATTGAAATTTTGACACAATGCTGTTGGGTATATTTTAAAATTATGCTAAAAGTTTCGGCCATAAATGTTAAGTATAAACCTTAATTTTTCTTTCCCCAAATTCGTAAATTTTAGATCGCTAATTGATTTTTTAAATAATTTAGATCTGGAAATTTGGTTAATTGGGAAAGGGAATATAATTTCATGTAAAGTGGCAGATTTTAAAAATTATTGGATTAAAATTTTGATTAGATTCGTTAATTTTAATCAACACTTAAACCAAATTGGTAAAAATCTGAAATTTAAATGTTTAGAACGATTTAAAGTTTTAGATTCGATTATCAAAAGTTTAAATTTTTGTTGACATTGTTCGTTCTTAAAATTTGACTAAAGTTAGCCTGGATTTAATAAATTTAACAAAATCGGATTGTTGTTAAAAAAAATAATTAAATCGTAAAGTCGTTATTTTTCGAAAATAAAAATCGTTAACTTTGTGAAAAATAACTAAATGCAAATATGTTCGTGAAATTAATTTTTTTTTAATTAGTTGGTCCGTTTGCACGAACCAAAGGCACGAACACAAGGGGTGTGTGGACGTGTGGCTTGTCGTAGCCATGCGGGCTGCCTCCCCATTGCCGAGCCACAGCAACGCGGGCAGCAGCAAGCGTGCTGCGTGCCGCGCGCGCTGGTCGGAGTGAGCGAGCAAGGCAGCGAGCCTTGGCTTGCAAGCTGCGAGCAAGCAAGGGCAAGCTGCCTTGCCTTGTTGCGCGCAGCGTCGAGCACCACAGCGAGCAGCATGCAACACAGCAGCGACGGGCTGCAACATTTGTGTGCGATGGCTGCGGGGGGCATGGGCGACGTGCTCATGTGCCTCGTAGGCCACCGGCACGAGGCAGTGCTGGGTTGGGCGCAAGCCTAGCCCACATTGCACTTTTTGGGCATTTTTCGTTTCGTTGGGCTTTAAAATTTGTATTTGCATTAAAATGGCTAACGGGATGATTAATTATTTTATTTAACTTGGGCCGGGCCGTGAGTTTAATTTAATATTTAAATATTTAATTATCCGGAATAATTATTGGTTTGAGTGGGAGCCGCTTAATGAAATTAAAAATGAAATAATTATTTTAATTATTTTTGTAGGTCGCTTTATTTTAATTAAATTAAATTTTATTTAGAATAAATTCTAAGGATTAATAATTTGGAAATTGATTAATCTTTTAGGACGCGTTTATGTGAACGTGAATTTTAAATAATTCACGTAAATACTTGCATAATTAAATGGGCCATTCGTTTTAGGATACGAATGGGTGAATTCATAGAATGTATATTTTATGTAATGCAGGTACTCCAAGTGACTAGTATGGCCAATCTAGGATAGTTAAATACGGCCTGCGAACCGTTTTATCTTTGAATGTAAAGATTTAAATATGGTCTGCGTACCATTGAAATTTTGATGTAATTTTATTATTTCAAGTATTTCTAGTTTAGAACTTTAAGTTAGCATTGAATGAAGATTCAAGACGATGCCAAGCTAACAAGATGGTGAAGAAGATTGGATGCTTCAAGACAAGAGTTTTGGGCCATACTAGTTCACCAATTTATTTATGCACTATATATATTATGCTTGAATGAATATATTATGCATGAATGTTGTTTGTATGATAGATTAGATTTAGTTCACTAAATAATCGAACCAACATAGAAACAACTAGGTTCAAAAGTAATATTGAGTTCAAAAGTTGCCTTCCAAATCAAGCACTTACAAAAATCTAAGGATCTAAAGTAGTAGGTTTACGCCAAAGCGAGGTGCTATATTAGTTGACTTAGATGGTAAGGCGTCCCAAAGGAGCACGTTGATTGTGGTTTCAACTCAAACAACAATGGCATTATGTTGTGGCAATCGGATAAATTATGGCATTAATTTATTAACCAAGAGTAATTTGTAGATTACTAGCAATAGGTTTTGCTTACCTATAATCTTAAAATACTTAAGACATGCCAAAGCTGCTTATGGATTTAGGACTTTTAGGGTCTTGGAATCGTTTCATTCATTTTGGACCATGTTTATCTTTTGCATGAATGAAATGTTTAAAATAGCTTGAATGATTGCATGCTAGCATTTATTTTTAAAGTTATTAAGTTATGAATGATTATTTATTGCAAATTCTTTTCAAATGTAGTAATCAAATGACTGCAAACAAAACCACAATCAAATCATCGGAAATTCTGGATGTCGAGTTAAACTTGACTAACTTTCTTGAATGGGAAAGGAAACTTATCGAAGTTTTAAAAGTTAAAGACATGCGATATGTCATTGAACAACCTTTTCCTATCTATTATGCGCGGGGTATGACTCCAGAAAGGTACATAAATTGGGCACTTCGCAAATACCTTGTCTCGGAGTTTATCCTAATGTCTATTCCCGAAAATTGGAGCGGGAGGTTCATTACTTTTGAGCCTCATGATCTCCTAAGCCAACTTAGGGATAGATGTCGTGTGGGGTATCGACCCAAAGGCCAAACTGGTGGCAACAGGGTTGATGAATTGGCTAATTCAATGAGCAATCTCAAACTCATTACCCACACTGGTCGTGTCTAGATAACGAACTTCTAGAGGCACAAAAGCGCATTTACTCAACTAAGATGGACAGAAACATACCAATTCGGTCTCATGTGAATATGATGTCTGGATTATTTTTCACAATTGAGAGACTTGGTGGTTCCATCAAAGAGTCAATAGCTATTGCACTAGTGCTGAATTCTCTTCATAGGGATGATGAGGGGTTTAAGATGCACTATATCTTTAATTCGAAAAAGAGCACATTCTGTGAACTTGTGGAATTCCTCGAGAAATTCGAGAGAATCCTTAAGTTCAAGCAAGACCCTTTGAATGTGAAGTGCATCAAATTCAAGAAATCATGCAAGGGGAAGAAAAGCAAGGCTGCATCTTCATCCACTCCCGGAGGGCATCTGACGCCTTCCAAGAGCAAGATGAGGAAGAATGCTTCTCCTTCAACATTGAAATGCTTCAATTATAATGAAATTGGTCATTATAAACGAGATTTCCCTAAACTAAAGGAAGAGAAGAAGGACGGAAACGTTGCTTCTCCTTCAGGTATGTATGTTATACATTGTAATCTTGTTAATTCTACTTCTTGGGTATTAGATACTGGTTGTGGATCACACTTATGTTCCAATTTGCAGGGACTAAGGAGAAGTACGTAGAAGGCTTGATAAAGGCGAGATGGATCTATGCGTGGGAAATGGAGCACGGATTGCTGCATTAGCCGTAGGATCTTATTTTATTTCTTTGCCTAATGATTTTTTTTTGGAACTAGAAAACTGTTACTATGTTCCTAGTATCACCAGAAACATCATTTTTGTTTCAAGTTTGGATTCTAAAGGTTTTTGTTTTCAATCTAAAGACAATAGTTGTTCTTTTGCTTTGAATGGAATGTTTTATGGTTCAGCACAACAAGAAAATGGTCTATATGTGCTAGATACGAGCAAACACATTTATAACAAAAATACTAAAAAGGCTAAAACTGGTGATTCCGATCTCACATATATGTGGCATTGTCGATTAGGCCATATAAACACAAAGCGCATGGAATTACTTCAACGGAAGGAAATTCTAGAAACATTCGACTTAGAGAAGATTGATCAATACGAATCTTGTTTACTTGGCAAAATAACAAAGCAACCTTTCTCAAAGGTGGGAGAAAGAACAAGCGAACTACTAGGGCTAATACATACGGACGTATGTGGGCCTATGAGTACGAAAGCTAGAGGTGATTTCAGCTATTTCATAACGTTTACGGACGATTTCAATAGATATGGCTATATTTACTTAATGAAACACAAGTCTGAATTGTTTGAGAAATTCCGAGAATTTCAAAATGAAGTAGAGAATCAACAAGGCAAGAAAATCAAAGCTCTAAGATCAGATCGAGGAGGTGAATATCTTAGCCACGAGTTTGATGACCATCTAAAAGAATGCGGTATTCTTTCTGAATTGACTGCTCCGGGAACACCTCAATGGAATGGAGTGTTGGAACGGAGAAACAGGACCCTACTCGATATGGTAAGGTCAATGATGGGTCAAGCCGGACTTTACAATTTTGGGGACATGCGTTGCAAACAACAGCACTCCACTGAATCGTGCTCCGTCAAAAGCTGTTGAAAAGACTCCATACGAATTATATGAAGGAAATAATGCCCTTGGTCTAAGTATGAATTCAATGCTAAGTCTAATAAATGCGGTTAAGTATTAATTAATTATACAAGTTAATAATTCAGTGAGATCAAGTGAACTGTATGCCTACCTAGAGGCCGCTTCAATTCAAGTGGAATTAATAATATTAATGCATAGCTTACTCTTGACTGAACCCGTAGGGTCACACAAATAGTACGTGAACGGATCAAGTAATTTAAGTGAATTAAATACTCCATTTATAGATATTCGGAATCGACGGATCTAGGTTCCAGTGGGAGCTGAAATCGTCAAAAGGCAAATTATGAATACTCCGGAAACGATGATATTGCCGGAAACGGAAATATGGATGGTATCGAAAAAATAAATATTATCCAAGTCGTAGACGTTGCCGGAAACGGAAACATGGTACGTATCGGAAAATATTATCGGAAATGGAAATATTTCCGAAAACGGAAATATTGCCGGAAACGGAAATATTGCCGGAATCGGAAATATTATCGGAATCGGATATAAATTCCGTAAACGAAAATATTAAATATTGTTCGAAACGGAAATTAATTCCGGAATCGGAAATATTAAATATTGTTCGAATCGGAAATGAATTCCGGAATCGGAAAATGAATCGGAAGCGCGATGTACGAAATAAACATCGGACGAGCTTGCTAGACGCAAGGTCCAACACGAAGCTAGGCCCGCGCCTAGCGAAGCCCGCGCAAGGCAGGCAAGAGGAGCAGTAGCCCGCCCCACCAAGGCAGGCCCAGCCAAGCACAAGGAAAGGCCAGGCCCAGCCAAGGCGAGGAAGCAGGCTGGCGCGCCCAGCGTGGGCCGCGTACCAACGCTGCTGGGCCGAGCCAACCCGTGCGCGCACAACGCCCTTCGTGGGCTGCTGGTGCGTGTGTGTGTGTTGCGTTCGTGCAAGCTTCATATCCTTAGTTGCTTAGGATTTGTCCGGTTAGATTATTTTCCTAAAACCACTAGAGTTAGTCGTTTAACTAAACACTAAAAACAAAGGTTTAATTTAAGTCTAATTCTAATTGAATTAGATAAATTGAATCCTAGTAGGTTTCTAATTCCGATTGTGATGCCCCAATATTTTATATTCTTAATTATATTGAAGAAATTATTATTTATATGTAATAATCATGATTTTAAACAGATCTTAATCTCGTGTTAAGCATATTCATCCTCTTATTCTAATTCTTAAAACAAATAAATAAAAGTTCTTTTGAAACTGATCTAGACTATAGTTTTGGAATTACTTTAATTTGGTAAGAATTTAAAATATTTATTACTAATTTATTTAAATAGTTTTGAGATTAATCCTCACCCTAGCTAAAATATGGAAATTATTTGTTTTGAGATTTTTGATTTTTATATTATTCTAAAAATAAAATTTAACTCGAGACTAATTGTGACATTATGATTTCTATTTTGTTTTCATGAATGAATTGGTACATTACTTAAATTATTAACATGATTTTTTTTTTCTAAATTAAAGCATTGCAAGGAAATTAATTTAAAGAGTTTAATATATAATTTTAGTTGGCTGAATTTAATTGTAATTTGCTTGCTAAGTTGCCAAGTGTCCCATTAACCCATGATTAGTCATCAAGGATTCAAGCCACTAGAAATCAATTTTTAGAAAAAAAATCATTTGGGTTTCCTCAACCCCATCTCACTTCTCCTGTAACTCCCTCCTTCTCCTTCACTTCTGCTTCGTTCCTTCTCCCCTCCTTGCGCCGCCCCACCATCGCTGCCCCACCTCAACTCACCGCCGCACCAATGCACCGTCGGTGCTGTTGCTTGCCGCCGCCATCACGCCGCTGCCAGGTAGCCGCCCCTCTTCTCTTTTTTCTCTCCCCTTTCTATTTAATTCAATATAATAATAAAAATAAAAAAAAAGAATCTATGCTTCTATTCCGACACGCGGTTGCACCTCTACCGCCGCTGCTGCCGGCGGCGTCAGGTCGCCGGTGGCGGTGGTGGCGGCAACCCCCGTTCCCTTTTCTTGGTAGATTATATTTGTAAATTGCCTAAATATCAAACCCTAACTATTCAATTGGATTTATATTTTCTGATTTTCCCTAGTCTCAAGTGATGTGGGCTTGAATATATCTCCCACAAAGCCCAAAGAGGCAGCCTCTGACTCATACTGATCAGATGGGCCCAGACCAAGAAAGAAGGCCCAAAGTCCTGCTACTCCACCAGAATAAAGACAGAGCCCCATTTGGCAAAGCCCATTCTCTTTGAAAGCCGGTCCAAATATGGAAGGTCCATCATTGCAGGCCGAAGGCCACGTGTCCTAAATCCCCAAGGGGCACGTGTCCCATAGCTAGGGTTGAGGGTGCAGTCCCCAAGAAACCCTAGCACTATAAATAGCTCAGATCCCAAGGTAAAAGGGCATTCAATTCTTGCCCAACAACAACAAACCTATCTTTGCTCTGCCTTCTCTCTACAAATTACTTATCTCTCTAGCTTATACTTACTTAAGCATCGGAGGGAATATTCTTACGGGAATATTCTTGTTTTGCAGGTTGCCAGAAGTTCGTGCCAGGTCATACTTGATACCTCCGAGGAGCGCGTGCCACGTCAGCACCGTAAAAGTTCCCACAACATTTGGCGCCGTCTGTGGGGCGGTACAGTGTCATGGCTGAATTTCAAACTGACTGCGGAAAAACCAAGGGTAAATCAGAACTCCCAGCCAGAAAAGGAGTGTTTAAGGACGGGTCCAACACTCAATGTGACGCGGCAGCTAGCCAGCCTGCTGTCGTCATTCCTATTCGACCCTTGCTGGATGGTCCTCACGGAGTCAATCTTAAGCATGATAATAGTAGGATGGTAGAGTTTCTGTCAGAAGATTCTGACTCACCTATGAAGAGATGCAACCTGGAGGAATTAGCTAGTCGGCATGTCAAGGAGGTTCGTCCAGGAAGAAGGACGAGACGAATTTTACAGAAGAAAAATGAGGACCGTCACTCTCTAGAGGCTCCTAGAAGACAGCATGAGAGCGTCGCCCGAAGGAAGAATGGTTGTGGCTCCGAAGGAAAAAAGGGGCGAAGGAGGACGTCCTCTAGAGGTCCCTTTAAGTTCAATACGACTCTTGACGAGATGATCCTTGCTGAAGGACCAAGTCTGGGAATAGAACCGTCCCCCCGACGATCGTCCACCTCCTGCCCACAAGTACCTTTCTGTGCTTTCCACAACGACGAAGGGCATGACACCCAAAGTTGTCGGATGTTGAGGAAGATATTAACTGATCGCGTGGCTGAAGGGCACCTTCGCCAGTACGTCCATCTAGAGGACGCACATAAAGAAGCGAGCCCCACCTCTAAGTGTTCAAACGAAAGAGTTATGGTAATATAAGGAGGAATAGCGGCAGGAGAACCATGTAAGGAGGGACGGCAAAAAGGTCCACCTCATCTTCGCCCAGCACAGAAGAACCTACCCTCTGGAGAAATTTCCGAAGACGACTATAGAAGGGCGGCCGCGCCATATGATGATGATCCTCTGGTTATAGAGGTTAAGGTGGCTAATCTTAAGGTAAAGAGAGTACTGGTGGATACGGGAAGCTCGTCTGACATAATCAGTCTGCAATGCCTGCGGAAATTAAGGCACAACCCAGAAGACATAGAAAAAGTTTACGGGCCCTTGGTAGGATTCGGGGGAAGCATCGTTCGTCCAATTTGCTCCATTTTGCTGCCGGCTTCTTTTGGAATTCCCCCAGTAATCAAAGAAGTTGTCATCAGGTTTATAATAGTGGTAAACCTCACCACATTCAACATCATACTTGGTCGTCCAACACTCAACGACCTAAAAGCTGTGATTGTCCCTCATTTACTGTTGGTAAAATTTGTTGGAAGCAACGGACGCGTTGGATCTCTCTATGGAAATCAACAGTTGGACAGGGATTGTTACTTATCGACATTGGAGCCAACGGCCTGGGGAGCTTCTCCAAAGGGAAAGGAACAAACTAAACCTCCAGCAAGCCGCCGTAAAACCCGGGAAATACCGACAGAGCACAATGCAGAAAGACGACCTGAGCTAGTGGGAGCACTTTATGATATAATTCTGGACTTAGCGGATCCGTCTCGAACAGTCCCCATTGGGGTCCACCCTGACGACCCCATGTCAGCAGCATTAGTGCAACTACTCCAAGAATACAAGGAGATATTTTCCTTCACGGTAGAAGAGATGCCCGGTATAGACCCGGCGGTGGCCGTGCATAAGTTGAATGTGGATAGTGCTGTGAAGCCAGTACGACAAAAGAAGAGGAATCACGGAGAAGCAAGAAATTTGGCCGCCGCTGCCGAGGTTAAGAAACTGATGGATGCAGGCTTCATACGCCCATGCCAGTACCCAGACTGGGTAGCTAACGTAGTCCTGGTACCCAAGCCCAATGGGACGTGGAGAATGTGTGTTGATTACACTGATCTCAATAAAGCATGCCCTAAAGACAGCTTCCCACTGCCAAAGATAGACCGACTCGTCGACTCCACCGCCGGACATGCCATGATGAGCTTCATGGACGCCTACTCCGGATTCCATCAGATCCCATTATGGCCCGAAGATCAGGAGAGGACGTCTTTCGTCACGGAACAAGGATTGTACTGCTACAAAGTAATGTCGTTCGGTTTAAAAAATGCCCCTGCTACCTTTCAACGGTTGGTAAACACAGTTTTCGTAAAACAACTGGGGAGGAATATAGAAGCCTATATTGACGACATGATTGTAAAAAGCAAGCAAAAGAAGGATCACCTTGACGACCTGAGAGAAACCTTTGAAACCATCAGGACGTACCAGATGAGACTCAATCCCAAGAAGTGCATATTTGGGGTATCTTCTGGCAAGTTCCTTGGCTTCCTGATTGACGAAAGGGGCATTGAAGCAAATCCGGACAAAGTGCAAGCGGTCATTAATATGACGTCGCCAAGGACGGTTAAAGACGTGCAACGCCTCACTGGGTGTCTCGCCGCCTTGGGACGATTCTTATCTAGAGATGGAGACAAGTGTCACTACTTTTTCAGTACCATAAAAAAGGGCACCCAGTTTGAGTGGACGTCGCAAGCTGAGGCTGCCTTCCTCCGCCTAAAAGAACATCTGCACACTTTGCCACGGCTGGCCAGCCCTCTCTTAGGAGAAGTTTTGTATCTGTACCTTGCCATCTCAGAATACGCGCTAAGCGCCGTCTTGCTTACAGAGAGGGATGGAACGCAACTACCTGTGTACTTTGTCAGTCACATGTTGCAGAATGCTGAACTCAAATATCCAACAGTCGAAAAGTTTGGTTTTGCTCTGTTTTTGGCTAGTAAGAAGCTTCGTCCATATTTCCCGGCTCATCGATTGGTAGTATACACGGATCAACCGCTTAAGCGGCCTTTCACCAACCTTGAAGCGTCGGGAAGAATGCTCAATTGGGAAATTGAGCTTCACGCATTTGATATCTCGTATGAACCGAGGAAGGCAATAAAGGGACAAGCATTTGCTGACTTCATCGCGGAACTGACCAAGCCACCCTATTTGAAGAATGAAAAAACCCAGTGGATAGTATATGTGGACGGCTCTGCCACTCAGAACGGGTCAGGAGCCGGCATTATCTGTGAATCACCAGAAGGAGGTATCTATGAATATGCAATGCGATTTAACTTTCAGGCGTCAAACAACGAGGCTGAATACGAAGCCCTGATATGTGGAATTCAGATGAGCAGAGCCGCAGGGGCAGCAGACGTCCTGGTTTTGTCTGACTCGCAGTTAATTGTCAGTCAGGTCAAAGGAGAGTATGAGGCCATGATAAGATATTTGGAAAAAGTCCGCCAAGAAGCTCAACAGCTGTCTAACTTTAAAGTAAAACACATACCCCGGTCTGAAAATAACAAGGAAAACGCTTTATCTAAACTGGCAAGCTCAGCATCCTGCGACACGCCACGTCATGTATTATGGGAGGTAAAACAGTCCAAGAGCATTGACGCCTCAAGAATAGACATCTTGGACCGAACAGCCACCTGGATGGATGACATTGTCAACTTCAAAATGAATGGAGTACTCCCTGATGACCCCAAACAGGCAGAAAGATTACAAAAGAAATGCACATAGTTTGAGATATGGAATGGAACACTATACAAAAAAGCTTTCTCACGGCCTCTTCTCCGCTGCGTAACCCCCGAGAAGGGGCAGGAGGTACTGGAAGATCTTCATCAGGGATTATGCAGCTCCCACATAGGAGGGAGGGCCCTGGCCGAAAAAACTTTAAGAACCGGATACTATTGGCCCACTCTCAAAGAAGACGCCCTCAATATGGTCAAGCGTTGTGATAAATGCCAACGATTTGCTCACCTAATTCGACGACCAGCACAGAAACTGACGCCAATCACCAGCCCTATACCTTTTGCCAAATGGGGGATGGACTTATTAGGCCCCTATACGACGGCACCAGGAGGACTGCGTTATGTAATAGTAGCCGTCGACTACTTCACTAAATGGGTAGAAGCTGAGGCTTTAAAGAACACTAAAGCACAGGATGTGAGAGCATTCATCTGGAAAAACATAATCACAAGATTTGGCGTGCCTCAGTCTATCGTCTTTGACAATGGGCCACAATTCAAGACGCCCAAATTAGAAGATTGGTTGGCCGACCATGGTATCACAGCATGTTTTGCATCAGTAGGACGCCCCCAAGCTAACGGACAAGTAGAGGCATTCAACAAGATTATCTCTGAAGGGATGAAGAAGAAGCTTGATGAGGCAAAGGGTTTATGGGCCGACGAGTTACCCAATGTTTTATGGTCTATACGGACCACGGCAAAAAATTCCACAGGAGAAACACAATTCTTGTTAGCTTAGGGGGCTGAAGCCGTCCTACCCATTGAAATGTGTGAACCCACCCTGCGCGTCATGTTGTTTAATGAAGATGCCAATTGGGAAATGATGAAGGCGGCTTTGGATTTCTTACCAGAAACCAGAGGGAATGCGGCTCTACGACAACAACTATACAAACTTCGAATGACGAGGGAATACAACAAAAGGGTTTCTAGAAGAATACTTAAAGTTGGAGATTTTGTGCTTAGGAAAATGGAAGCCGTCGGACGCGCCAATGAACAAGGGAAACTCACCCCTACTTGGGAAGGTCCGTATGAGATTTACGAGGAGGTTCGAGACGGCACATACCGGATCCAAGACATGCAGGGACGTCCGATTTTGCGTACATGGAATGCGGATAACCTCAAGAAGTACGTTTTCTAGATTGACACTTGTCTAGATTATATGAATTGTAAAGACGTCTAGAGCCTAGACGCACCATGTAGCATGTTTTGAACATTAAATGAAAAATTCACTACAAGCCGGTCTTGCTGGGAAATCCTTGTGAAAAGAATGTTATCAAATCTCTCGGAGAAATGCAAACTAATGCTCTCCCAAAAGACTAGTCGTTTAAAGGCCTAAGAAGTGGCCCAGATTAGCACCCTCACTAGGCTGATCACCTAGAACACAGGGGTTACACATTCCTAACACAACTATATAAAGTAGCAAAAGACCTTGGCAAAAAGACCAGGGCAGACATCTGACGTCTCAAATTGGGGGCGTCGGACGTAATCATAAAAAATACGATGAAAGCTAAAAAGCAATAAGACGTTCAAAAGGGCATCATGTCATTCCCAAAAAGTTAGTCATAATTACAAGAATTATGCACAAAAGCCACCAAGTATGGTGTCAAAAGAACATGTGCAAAAAAAAAAACATTAATAAATACAAAGACACGTAGGAACTCATTCCTCATCCTCGCTGGGCACGAACTCAGGAGGGGTGCGTCCTTCCTTTTGAGCCTTCTCCACCTCAATCTGATAGGTGAGAAACTTCTCAAACCAGCTGAAGGGACGTTCACTTGCAAATTCAGCATTCCATGCAAGCTCCATACCCCTTCGGATCGATTTCTCACCTAGCATGGCCGACTGGTCGAGGACGCTCTGTGACGAAGCGACTTCCTTGCTAGCCGCCTCCAGCTGAACCTCCAACTCTTTAAACTGAGTCTCCAGACGAGAAAACTCAGCCTCTTTCTCCTTGATCTTCTTGGAAAGATCCTCCATTTCAGAAAAGTTCTGATCAATATGTAGGAGACGAGCTGTGTTCTCAGCATTTTGAGAGGCCAGGGCGGTAGTCACGGCGTCAATCTGTTCCCGCCTGTCGAAGCGAAGCTTCTCCAGTGCAGAAAAATGCTGGTCACCACACTGACTGGCCAGAAGACGGTGACGAGCTTCTTCATGCACCAAAGCAGTGCGCCACTTTTTCAACGAGTCCAGCAGAATGAACATCTGCGCAAAAATAGTAAGTCAAACAAAAAGAAACGAGTGTGTAAAAATAAAGGTATAACGAAACTTACGTCCAGCGCCGAGGACTGCATGGCGGCAAGCATATTCTCGGCCGCCTCAGGAAGAGTTTCAGCATATTGGGGAGGAATGGCACTGCGCATCAGCGTCATTGTCTTCCTACGGTCATGAGAATTGAACCCGCCTGAAGAAGGGATCTGATCCAATTCAGCATCTATGTCTTTCTGAGGATCGGGAATTTCTATGGGAAAAACAACGGCCTTAGAATCCCTGGGGGAAACTAGAGAACTGCTAGACGAGGAACGGCAGGTGGTTACGATGTTGGAGTAAAACTTACCCCCAGAATTCCCAGCTCTCTCCGCCGTCCTCAGAGGGATGTTGCGGCAGACGACTTCAGAAATCCCTGCAAAAGGATCAGCTGTCCCTCCAGTTTTCTCCAAGCTAGGAGAAGCGGATGCAGCCTTAGGGACGGCAAACCCCTTAGAAGCCTTCGACGTCACTGACTTGAAGACGGGTTTTCCTGTGCCGCCAGCCCTGCGTTTAGACGTAGGAGCCGTGTCCGTGGTCGCCTTCCTCGTCTTCTAAAACAAAAAAAAAATGAATGAAAACAAGTTGTAAACAACAAAGGGAATCACGTCGGAAGATTTAATCAATACCTTCTCCTCAGCAGGAGGGGGAGCCATTTGTTCAGAAATGGCTTGCTCGGCTGCCTGCTGACGCTTCCAAGCTTTGAAGGTACTGGCGTCGAGTACCTTCGCCAACCAAGACGACATATCCACTTGGCCTTTGGAGGCATCGTCCAGCTTACCCATGGCCTCGTCTGAAAAAACGAAATAAAAACATTAGTGCGGTTTTGATTAAACAGTGAAGAATTGGAAGTATAGACACATTACCTCTCGGCATATACGGACACAAGCCTACAGCCGAGAGGAAAATGGGATTGCTCAATTGATCCAGATGAGGCAACCACCCCTCGGGTATGTAGGCCGTCTTGTCCTTGATGACGAGCAGCTTGACCAGAAACAGCGACGAGATCCGCTCCCAGAGCTCGGCGGAGACGGGAGGTAAAGAAGCACCTTTCCCAACAAAGTTGGGCTTGACGTTCCAGCGTCTCATCCTCTCACACATCTCTAGATTGGTGGTTTTGATAACCACCCACTTCTTCCTCCAGTGATGCCACTTAGACGCCTTCCCCATCACCGTCCGATAGGCCCCCTTGTATGTAAGAATCAGCCAGCCCGCAGCGGCTCTCGAAACTTGGGACATAGAGGTGATTCGTAGGAACGCCGGAAGGGAAGGGGTGATGCCTGCAAGCTCGCAGCGAGCAATATAGCCAAACACACCCGCCCAGGAGTTCGGGGACATTTGGCACAGGCCAATATTAAAGCCGTCCAGCAACTCCACCACAAAGGGGTGAGGGGGGAATCTCATACCCAGCGTCAGAAACGAGCCGTAAACGGCAAACTCTCCTTTTACCAGTCCAAAGCTGGTGCAGTCCATGCCAGCCGGCATGCGAAATTTATACTCCGAACCTAGATTCAGAGACGCCCCATAGGCCTTCCCCTCGAGGGTGAGAAAGTTCAGCCACGTCTGAAGTGGGAAGATGGCGCTAGGATGAAGGTGACCTTCCTCCCCACCTGACGTACTAGCCGGCGCGGCATCGGTGCTTTCAGGGACGTCCTCTATAGGAGAAGAGGATTCTCCTTCGAACTGCTCCTCGTCTTCTATTCGCGCCATTAAATCCTGCAACAAGCCAAGACTTGCTTCAAAGCAGGGACAAACTTGAAAAAAGAAGACGTCAAAGGGACAAGATGACGCCTTCAGTTTGACGAGACCATGCAAGACTAAGAAGAAAATTCGGAGGATTCAAAATCAACAAACACATTTTTCCAAAGAAAGCCTTTACCTGATAAATCAAAAGAGAGTTTGTGAAAGAACTTGGATGAAGAACTACAAGAACACGACTTTGAAGATCGTGGCGGTGCTACGGTGGATGTCGGTGGATATAAGACGCCGGAAATCGCCTTCTCCTATTGCTCTCAAATGATCACTGGAAATGAGGGGGAAAATCACTCAAATTGGCCACTTATTTATAGAGGGGTAAGAAATGATTACCCCTGCCACGCGTCATCACCTCGTTGGGCACTCCAAGAGCAGTGAAAACTAACGTCTGTTTTCACTCCTCATGAGGGGCAAATGATGTGGGCTTGAATATATCTCCCACAAAGCCCAAAGAGGCAGCCTCTGACTCATACTGATCAGATGGGCCCATACCAAGAAAGAAGGCCCAAAGTCCTGCTACTCCACCAGAATAAAGACAGAGCCCCATTTGGCAAAGCCCATTCTCTTTGAAAGCCGGTCCAAATATGGAAGGTCCATCATTGCAGGCCGAAGGCCACGTGTCCTAAATCCCCAAGGGGCACGTGTCCCATAGCTAGGGTTGAGGGTGCAGTCCCCAAGAAACCCTAGCACTATAAATAGCTCAGATCCCAAGGTAAAAGGGCATTCAATTCTTGCCCAACAACAACAAACCTATCTTTGCTCTGCCTTCTCTCTACAAATTACTTATCTCTCTAGCTTATACTTACTTAAGCATCGGAGGGAATATTCTTACGGGAATATTCTTGTTTTGCAGGTTGCCAGAAGTTCGTGCCAGGTCATACTTGATACCTCCGAGGAGCGCGTGCCACGTCAGCACCGTAAAAGTTCCCACAACATCAAGGTTTATAATCTAACTTGAATTAATTAAATTGGAAATCAAAGTTTAGAATTATGAGTAGTTATTGATTTCAACTGTGATATAATTCTATTGAAATACTTAAAGTTCATTTTACTTCTCTACTTTGAATTATGAATATCATGAAATTAGTAAGTTATTTTATTGAAATATAATCAATTGTTATTATTTGAATATATTTTTGAATAAAGCTTTTATAAGTATTTGCAGATTGTTTTAGAATGGTTTTAAGATGAATATTTTCGAAGATTAAATGTTTTAAGCATATGTCCATGTATTTAAGAAGTTGTATATATTTTCAGATTTAAGTATGCTCTTATTCTAGAATTATTTGAATGATATAAATTATTTTAACATAGTAGTTTTGAATTTCTACTCCTATGTTAGAAAGGAAGTTACTATAAACGTATAAATGATAATTTATGAATTCAACTCTTGTGTAGTTTAGTATTATAACTTAAAGAAGTACTTTTAATTCACACTTTTGGGAAAAGAGATTGAAATGAGCTAGTTTAAGAATTTAAATCAAACAAATTTTAGAATTTCTAAGCAGGGGACTAACTATCATTCATATTCTTATGGATTTCGATTTAACTTTGGAGTAGAAGAACAAGTTGGAGAATAGAACATCCGAAATTGCACTAAGAGCTTGCTCCAGGTAACCCCATGGACACCTCTTTCATTCATAACCTTTGAATTTATGTGTTAACGACTTAAATGCAAATCTATGAATATTCATTTTTACAATATTAAACAACCTCTCTTATAAAAGTTTTAAACTTTGGTTTTGCTAATGTTTTCAATACACATTGAATTGTCAAAGATGTTTTATGAATTACTCTTAATAGATTTCTATAATAAAACTATTGTATTGGTGATGTGAAAATGTGACTTTTGCCTTGTTGGTTTTATTTACTATAGTTTGGATGTTTGATATCAGTAAATGAATTAGAGAATGGTGATACTTTATGGGTTAGATTAATAGCGAATATCATATTTTGTATTGGGGATCAAATTATAGAATCAGAAGATTTAATGGGAGTGAGCTAATTACTTTCAATTATAATCGGAGAAACTTTCTGAGTGTTGGAGATTTGAGCTTAGGGTGATTAGAGGATTTAGTGATTTTCGCCGTATGTGGCAATTCGGAATTGATTATCGCCGTATGTGGCAAGATGGTAAACCGTCCTCATCTCTGGTGTGACTGTTCAGGGGCTCCCGGGTCACGTAAAAGCTAGAGTTGGGGGGTGTGCACACTAGAGGTTATTGAAAATAGTTGACCAACGAAGAATATTGTACTGTCAGGTGTGAGGGGGTCGAAAAAGCACGAGGCTAATGCGTGACCTCGTCCCTCGTGGGTGTGACGATTCTTTTTATTCAATCAAGTGTAATTGAATTTCCTGTGAGTATACACCCAATTGACTAGTAATATAGGAGTCGCCATTCAGTTTTTAACGACAATGAGAAAAACTGACAAAACCCGGTTATCGTGACATAAAGGGAGTGTAATTATGTTTGACCACGACGGCCGTAGGTTCCCTTGTGATCCCTGGTGTGGGGATCTCTCAATATACACCCGCAAGGTAGAGATTGAGGGTTCGGGGGACTGTAACTACCGAGAGGAGTACTTCGCTCGTCGATAACTCCAGAGGCAGGATATCCTTACTAGCTCAGCATAAATAATTGAAGGGACATGCGTTAACTATTAAACTAATCTGAGTTGATTTTAGCAATATGCAACATATAATACTAATTCGATCGTGTTTATCTGATTTAAATAGCACTAAGGGACCTAGCATGATAATCCGATTTCCCAAAAATATTATGTTTGTTAGGCGTGATAGAACAATCAGATTAGGTTAGTTTAACAGTTTATAAAAAGGGCGAGGAAAGCAGTTAAATCATCGAAAAGGGACACATTACGACGCACCCTTGAGAGGTGCGTCACGGTTCTCAGAAAACTAACCACTTTGACTTTGCTATTTCTCCTTTTTATTTAACGAATCTCAATTATGGGACAGGATGCGTTCTGTTCGATTTATGGATCGATTGCGACAGAACGCGTGAACAGTTTCGCAGCAAGAGGCTTAGGCTAAGGGTTGGAGTCAATACTCAGAATATAATTGTGTATTGTTGTGTGTTCCTTCACGTCGAATTTAGGGGGCTATTTATAGGGAAGAGTTCGTGGAAAGATAGAATTGCAGAGTTCTAATCCACAAAGAATTAGGAAAAAACACGTACCCAGGTATTTTCAGCGCCCAGGCCTGGGCGCCGAAGATTTCGGCGCCCAGAGCCAGGCGTTGAAAATAGGGTCTGGGCTGTTTTCTTTAGTCAGATTGGGATTCCTGAAATCCGTAGAGTTTGAGATTAATTCGAGTCTTTTAGCGCGTATCAATTTTGTGACGGAATGCATCCGGGCCCGTTACGAACTCTAGGCTCGTTAGGATTTCAATTAATACGTAACTCTTATTTCTGAATCATATTAGGAATATGATTCTCGCAGTTTTCTATCTCATTTAGGATTTATGTTGGAATGCAACACCTAATTCTGACAGGTTTCTATCTTTTATGATCTACCAGTTTTAGAAGCTACCTTTTACGGCAGTTACTATTTTTAGCAGGTTTCCATAAATAGCAGGTTTCGGGTGAAATGAAATGGGGAATCGAGATTCGTTTATTTTATAGGAGATGCGTTGTCAAGTGGAGTTTTACGTCTTCATCATCGAACCTTTCCCTTGCGGGAATGGGGACAAAAGTAGGTGTCTACAGTTAGCCCCCACTTTGACCGAGTCTTGGAGTAAGACGATGGTCAAAGTATTAGACGGAGTGCGTCACACAAGCCACGGTGTATTGTGACCTGTTTTTCGAGGGTCTCACGAGCCCCCGAGTGATAACATTTGACTTAAGGGTCATCACTTGAAGTGTCGACATATCCCTCACGTGTCATTGGGATTTGTCAACTGATAGTATAGAAACTTCCTCACTTTGTCATTGGAAGAATCTAAAGGTGCGTAGAAACTCCCTCACTTTGTCATTGGGAGTAGCTACAGAGTTTTTCGAAATCAAAGCTATAAAGTGTAATTGGGCCTGGCCAAGCCCAATCACCAGGTAAAACGTTTTTTAAAGATTCTCATTTTCAGGGCTAGCTAAACGAGAAAACCCCCTTTTTTTTATAGGACGTAAAACGAAGGAAAATCCAGCACCCTTGTTTTTATAGGACGTAAAACGAAGGAAAATCCAGCAAAAGTTATCGCTGCAGCGACTAAGGACCTGCGCGGTTAGTGACGCAGACCCCGCCAGCTGAAGATGGCGAGCTTGTCCGCTGAGGGTGGACGCCCCGTCCGTTTGAAGTGGACGAATCTGTTTTGATGTTTTGAAAATATGGACCTACGCGGTTTGTGACGTAGACCCCGCCGGCTGAAGATGGCGAACCTGTCCGCTAAGGGTGGACACCCCGTCCGATAGAAGTGGACGAATCTATTTTGAAATTTATTTTGCTTTTTTGAAAATAAGGACCTACGTGGTTTGCGCCGTAGACCCCGCCGGCTGAAGATGGCGAGCCTATTTTAAATTTGAAGATTTTATTTTTGTCAAAAACTGAGGACCTGCGCGGCTAGTGACGCAGACCCCGCCCGCTGAGGGTGGGCGAGCCCTGTCCGCTGAGGGTGGACGTCCCTGAATTCGTTTTCTTTTCGATTTGGGAACTCGCTCGGTTTGTGACGCGATCTTGCCGACTGAAGATGGGCAAGTTCCTATTTCTTTGGCTCTTTGTGATTTCTTTTGAGAATTTCTTTTTATTTATTCTTGTAAGAGCGAATTCTTTCGAGGGATGCTCGAATTTTTAGTTGTAACCTGAACGTGGGCCGACAACGTGTTCAGACGGATCTTTGTCTTGCGACCGTCCGCTCTCGTGATTTTGAGCTAGTCTTTACGGCTCGACTTGGTCTTTGATCAGAGGACCGTGCACAAGTGTCAGTGACGTCCTTTCGATGAGGTCGAACCTGTTGTTGTTCTTTTTTGAGATATTCAAACATGATATGGTGTATGGCGTAGTCCGGGAATGTGATCTTGATTGTGAGCTCCTCGTTGGAGTCTATTTTTTTCACGAGCCCCCAAGCACTGGGGCTCATCGGTTGTTTTTCGCATCTTGTAATTATGTTTGGGGTCATGCTCGTATGTGCGAGCGACCTTCTATAGTAGTGTGCTACTTTAGCGAAGCCGTGGAGTGCGACTTTAGTTTTCAGGTGACATCCGGTTTTAGCTCGGCCTGGATTAACCCTTTGACAGATAAACATTTTTTGGAAAACCAATGACTTGACGACACATGTTTTGGTGTTTCGAAGAATGACCATGATATTTAACTTGTTTTTTTTTGAAAAGTGTACATAAGCATTTTCTGAGACGAGTCTAAGTTTCGACCAAGTTTTAATGTTATTATTTTTTCTTGCTTATTTGGGAGCTAAAGGTGCTTTGGGCTTGATCCTACTTGCAATAGGGCCTCGTTTTTTAGCAACACGGTCTTAAGTCCTTTCCTGTTCCGTGTTTTGTGAAATCTGGGCCTTGGGCTGCATTTTCAGCGCCCAAGTTCAGGCGTTAAACATTTCGGCGCCCAGGCATGGGCGCTGAAAGTCCTTTCCTGGTAATATTTGATTTTCGGATTTCCTAACACGTTTCCGAATGGGATCAGGATGTCATTGGGTGCGTTCAGCTATATATAGGGGCTAGATACGTCCTTATTTTCCACCACTCTCAAATTCTTTCTCTCCTTTTGCTGTGCTCTAATTATTCACCGCTTTTGCCATGTCGATCCCTACTTTCTCACTCCAACGGACTGTTAGGCGTTGGCCTCGGGCGCTTACTCCCACAGAAAAAGCTTTGTTAAAAGAATACCACTTAGAGGCACTTTTAGGTTTACAACAAATTAATATTGATTATAACTTTCTGCATGGTGCCCTAAGCTTTTGGGACTCCGATCATCATGTTTTTGCCTTTCGGGGCAATGAAATATGTCCTTTGCCTGATGAATTTGCTGCGATCCTTGGTTATCCTACTAATGCTACTCTTGTTACCCCTGGCACTATTGAAGAGGGTAAAACAACCATAAGGGCTTTCCTAGGGCTAGATGATAACATGTTTGCTGAAATTGTTGTAGATGATAAGGTTAACTTGGCGAAACTTGTAAAACATCACCTTAGGCCTAGTAAGAATATGACCGAACAAAAATTGAACATTCGAGCCCTTGTATTTTGTTTGTTGAATCATTATTTGCTGTCGAATAATAATGGTGAGTTCGGTGACATAAGGTTGATCCCCTTGATTAGCCAGATGGAAAGTTGCTATTCTATTATGCCGTTGGTTGTTGCTGAGACTTTGCTGAGTGCGGATGAACTGAAGAAGGGCGCCAAATCTGAATATTTTAAGGGGAGCCCCCTATTGCTGCAGGTAATCGATCTTTTCCTTGCGCACATGTATGTTTTTTTTGCATATATTTCTTTTGCCTGGGGCTGAGTTTCAGCGTCCAGGGCTGGGCGCTGGAATATTCGGCGCCTGGTCCTGGGCGTTGAAACTGCGCCCCAGGAACCGTTTTTTCTTTCTTTTCATTCTTTTGATTCGATCGTACCTGTTTTTTTGTAGATTTGGCTTGCGGAACGGCTTAGACTTTTGGAAGCTCCTGCCGATCCTAAACATTATCGCCCTATAGCTTTGGGTAACCGAAAATACTTGCACCAAGGCCAGGACGAGGCCGAATGGACCTCCTTTTTTACTTATGGTATTTGTTCTATTAAGTGGGTGGTACCCTGGTGGGGTTTGACTACTATGACAGGGGGTTCTGATGTATCGGTTTATATTTCTTTGTTGGGGCTATCTCGTCCCATTTATATTTTCCCTTACCGAGTCATGCGTCAATATGGTTTAAGGCAGACTATCCCCTTTTCTGATACGGTACCACCTAAGGTAGCGGCCTTTTCACAAACACGGGTCTTAGCGTGGGCTAAGTATTATGATGGTCTCCCGCGTTGGGCCGTAGCTACAAATGGCTTTGTGGGTCTTTCTGAAAACTACAAGTTGTGGATGAGTTCCGATGACAAAGATGTGAGGACCGAGGCTCGTAATGGGGAGCCGGCTGAGCTTTTGATACCTCGTATTCGTGTTAAGTATGAGGGTCCTGATTCTGCCAGACCTCGTACCTATAGTATTAAGACTGTGAAAGCTCGTCCTGATCGAAAGGGAAAGGAAGTTCCTCCCTGTTCCAGTTTCAGGCCTAAAAAGATGCCTAACATGAAGGGGCCTGCTGTTGTTAAAAGAAATGCAAGCTCTCGCGGAGATCGTCGCCGGAAAAATGTATGGGTTAGGAAGGTTCAGCCGCCTGTAGAAACAGTGGCTAGTCTAGTTGATGATAATAACCCTTCTCCCACCATTGCCTGTGCCTTCGAGGCTGAGCGGGCTATAATTGAGAATGTTTCTGAAGCCTTGACATCTTTGGAAGTTAGTGTCCAGGAGCCGGTTCTTATGGAGATTGATATTGGGGCGGCGCAGAAGACTGTGGGGGTGGATCCTGCGAATATTGCTCTCTACAAGACTTTATTTGATGATCCGGAAGAACTAGAGTAGTGTAGTTCTTGCTAGGGTGTAGGTGCCCTTTATTTATTTCAGTTGTGTTTGTTTTTTATTCCTAGCACTTTGTTTTCCTTCTTATTATATTTTAATAAAGGCGTATTTTTAGTTTTCATTTTCACTCTTTTATTTTGTTTCTCCTCTTTTTTATGTATTTTATACGTCTAACACTTTTTGCACAAAGAATATATATTTTTTATTTGGACCGAATCCTTGGTAAGGATTGCCTACGTATCTTGTCAGAATCAGGTCGCGCGTAGTTCTAGCTTTAGAATAAGTTCTAGTATGCCGGATTTCGGTAGATATGTCCTGAAGTGGAAACATATTACCTAATCGGTCAAATGAGTGAAGTATTTATCATTATTTTCATCTGCCGTTTTTTTTTGCCATAGGTTGCGTAAAATTCGACTAATTTGTATAGCTATATTCTTGGTAAACCTATTTGGGTACGTATTGTACCCCCCAAGTGTTCGTTATTTTTCCGTTGTGTGCGGATAAAATGACGAGCACTTCTGAAAAGAAAAATTTTGGCAGGCAGAGAGTTTCAACGCCCAGGCTGGGGCGTCAGAAATTTCGGCGCCCAGCCCTGGGCGCTGAAAATGACTTGGGCGGTCAATTTTTGACGCTTTTGCTTCACATGTTCTTGCGTTTATTTCTATTCCTTTTTTTTTGTGCCTTGATATTTTGCTTCGTATTTAAAGTTAATTTTGAGGCTATCTTGGAGGCTTTTTTGACTGTTAGCGTGAAATGCACTTTTGTCCGGATTAATTTTTTTCATTGGTGACTCGAAACAGTTTTGAAAATGGAGTTAGGGTGCGGAAGTTATGAAGATCTTTGTGTAGGCTTTGGAGGTGGGTTGTTAGTGAAGGGTATGATGGAATCTATGTTTTATGAATCTGTTTTTTTTGGTAACATTTGCATTGTTTTGGATTTTTGATTTCCTTTGATTTTGGGTTGCATGGATTGGCTCTTATGATGACACAGGTTGGCTTTTTAGTTTTTGGGGATATGAATGGGATAGTAAGGTTTATTTTGTGGGTTTCGGGAATTGGTTCCCATGGCACTATTTCAAAACCGAGTGGGCTTTGTTTGTTGGGCCTATAGTGGGCCGCCTCTTTATTTTTGTATTTTGCAAGTACATTTGGTGTTTATTTAGTGTTAGAATAAAAATTTTAGGAGAAATATTACGCCTTTATTGATTCGGAAAGTAAGGAAAACACACTGAAATAAAACTGACCCATATTCTAAGGGGCCTTAGGACCATCTAAAGTCTCTATTATTTTTTTTATCAATCTAAAGAACTACTAGGCGCTTTTTTACTAATGGTGCTCTATGTGGCTCAAGCCTGGGGTTTAGTCTCATAAAACTTTGGTCCTTCACCGGTACTCATCTTGAATTCCATTCCTTTTGCGTTGACCCACTGATATGTCTTCACCCATCCGTTCTCGACCTCTTCTAGTGTTGATGCAGGAGAGATTAACCGGGTTGGATCGAAACCTTCATCTTTTAAAGCTAGGGTAGTCATCACAGTCTCGTCCTCCATAGGCCTCGATTCGTTAAACAATGTCCATAGAGCCTGGTTGTCCAATATTTCAGCTGTTTTAGTCTTGGTGAGGTGGGGTGCCTCATCCAAGGTATGGCAGTCATGGAAAATTTCAAATCCGGGTTTTAGCAAGCCATCCTGAACGAAGGGTTCAGGGAAATCACAGCATGGGTGTTCTTCTCCTTCTCGAACGAACATCCCGTTAAGGGTTCTTTGATATGGGGGAAGGAGGGTGGTTTGTTTGGTTTTGTTAGGGCGTAGCCTAGATAGGCGGTCAGCAATATCTTCCTCCGTTGGTTCATAACCTAAGCCAAAGGGAGTAGATTTGTCGGGAAAAGGATGGAATGTGCATTCCTTCTTCCTTATGCCCAATGGGGTTCCTGGAAAATAGCCTTGAGCAAACAGCATTCTAGGGATGACTCGGGATGCATGCGGGTCTAGGAATGCTGGATCATAATCTTCGATGAACTGGATTGTTTCTTCCATTTGAAACCCATAAAGGTCGTCTGCAGTTTCAGCCGTTCCAACCATAGTACAACTGACGTCGAGAGGAGGGGCGCGGATTTCTAGTATTACCCCGTTATGGTTAAGTTTAACCATTTGGTGCAAGGTAGAAGCCACACCTCCTAAGTCATGGAGCCAAGGTCGCCCCAAGAGGAGGTTGAAAGTGGGCTTGATGTCGATTATTTGAAACTCCGTGGTGCGTGCCACAGGCCTGGTTTGTATGGTAAGGTTGATTTTTTCCAATACAGGCCTTCGGGAGTTATCATAAGCTCGTACCCCTTGCGTGGAGGCTTGGAAGTCATCGTTTCCTAGCCCCAAGCAATGGGCGGTTCGCAATGGGCAGACATTAACCGCCGAACCATTATCTACGAGCGCTAGGGGGATGTTTTGTCCTTTGCATCCAACCACTAGGTAAAGGGCTTTATTGTGAGCACCCCCCTCTTTGGGTAAGTCTTTATCAGTGAAAACTATAGCCTTTTCCCCGGCATCTCTCGTGACATGGCTAACCAATGAGTCAGGTGTGATATCTGTAGGTACTGAGATGAGGTCAAGTGAGCGAATAAGCTTTTCGCGATGTTCCTTTGAAGTACACATAAGATCCCAGATGGTAATCTCGGCCTTGGTTCTTTTTAGTTGTTTCAGGTGAGGATTTTTAATGACTTCCGCGACGGTAGCGTGCCGTCCATTCTCAGGAGTTTGCCTAACCGGGATGTCGTCCATAGGAGGTGGGTGAATGTCCGGTTGGTATATTCTTGCGGATCGGGTGAGGTTGTCGACCTCGGGCTCCTGAGGGGTGGTGTCAATGAGAGCATACCCGGGCCAAGTTTCAGTGAAGAAGTCCTGGCCCGAGACTTGAGATAGGTAAATATCTTCAGCATCATCGTTCCACACACCGCATACTTCTCTCTCGATTCGATCCATAGGGACCACAACGAGTGGTGCACCTTGAGGTGTAATATACACCGTGGGGTCGAAATTCTCTGGTTGGTCGAGAGAGATGTGACAAGAGCCGAGTGGGCTCTTGTTGTTGTTGGGTTTGCCAACGTTAGGGAGAGGTATCACTTCATCCTCTATCATGTCCTGGATCGTATGTTTTAGACTCCAGCAGTTTTCAGTGTCATGCCCATTTCCTTGATGGAATTTGCAGTAAGTACCTTCGACCCAATATTTGTTTTTGACAGGAGGGTCACGGGTGGGGCCCATAGGTCTCAACTTTCTTTGATTGGTTAGTCTTTCAAAGGCTTGTACCAAAGTCGACCCGAGTGGGGCAAACTTTCGGTCTCGGACCCATCTTGCAGGGTTTCTTCGGGCGGGAGTCTCTTCTACAGCATGGACTTCTTGGGCTTGGGATGTGTTACCCCGATTATAGGTGTTGGTCTTTTATGTGGGTTTGCTCTGTATGGTTTTGGCGAGGTCGTCCTCGATCTTTATTCCCACATCATAAACTCTTTTGAAAGTGTCGAGTCCCAGGTACCTAAGGTGTTGTCTGTAAGCCGGGTCCAGGTTGTCAATGAATTTTTGGACCAATTCGGTTTCGGGAGGCCTATTGATTAGCTGGGCCGCCTGGTCCCTCCATCTAGCAAAGTAGGTTGTGAAACCCACATTTTTCTTTTGGAAGAGAACTTCCAGCTCGCGCATGGTGACTTGGAAATCCATGTTCGACGAGTATTGCTTGATGAAGACATTGACAAAGTCTTCCCAAGTGGGGAAGAGCTTAGGGTCCTGGTGATAGTACCATTTGAGCGGCACAGGTTCCAAGGACAAAGGAAAGGCAGGTAAGTACATGGACTTGTCCACGCCTTTCAAGTTCATGGTATTCACAAAGCTCAGTAGATGATCACGAGGGTTGTCCGTGGCCTTGAACTTTGGTAAGTCAGATGAACTGAACTTTTCTGGTAGTTTGCCAGGAAAAGGTTCAGGATCGAGGGAGAAGTATTTGCTCCCCATGGTTTGCTGTAGGACCATTTTTTCAATCCTCTTCTCGTTATCGAGGTCATTTTTGGCTTGCGCAGCCGCTAAAGCTTCATTTTCCATTTTCAGTTGGCCCATAAGTTGGGTCATTTGGACCATCTGGTCTCGCAAATCTTCGATGGACATGTTTGAAGGTGCGAATCGAGGTTGGGGAAGCGGAGATCCTTGAAATGAGGGAAGACGGACGGAGCTTGGAGTTACTAAACCTGGTGTTGGCGATGTATCTTCGAGACGCACTAACCGTTGATTCCCTGATCGGCACCAAGTGGCAGGACCAGTCCTAGGCATAAGATAAGCTAAAGTTTAGGTTCCCAAAGTTTCAAGCATTAATTAGTCTAGACTTCGACTCTCTAAATTGGTTTTTCACTTTTTCTCTTGTCGGTACACTTTTTGGTTTTTTTTTATTTTGGTCATTCTTTGGATTTTTGAAACACTTGCCCGTGTGACATTCATAGTTGTTAGCATGTTCGGTTTTGGTGCCGAGCATTGCCGTCGTAGGAGGCCCCACAATGACACAAAGAGTTATTAATTTTTTTACGAGTCTCTTTTGAAATCGAGCGCTTTTCTTAGGCCCTCGTAGCAATTCTTTTTTACGAACATTTTTTGCGCTACGTATTTTCCTTTCGCGCGGGCACCGAGGCTGCTGCGCCTGACCAGAAGGCCAAGCAGCAACTTCAGCGCCCAGCGAGGGGCGTGAGAAATTCTGGCGCCCAGCCAGGGGCGTTGAAAATTCGTCCCTGGCTGGTTCTCGTTTTCTGTCTTCTGTTTATGCGACTTCGACTTGCGTGCTTGCCTAATAACGTCCTTTACGCGTAACGGCGTTTGTGGGATTCGTTACAGGCCATCCTGAGCGTCGCTTATTTTGTGGCGATCATTCGGGTTTGCGGAACACATGTTTCGGTATAACTCTTTGGCAAATTAGTCTATGAATGTTTGGGCAATTTTTAAGGTCGTTGGTTTTCTAGGATAGTTTGTCACACACAATCACATATTTCGCTACACATAACTACATTACAAACATGGATTTGAAAATTAAATATGCCACGTAGTTTATGATAGGCTTCTATGGGTAGTTTATTTGCGCCTGGCTTGGTACCGCTTCTATCGTATATCCAACACATGCCCCGGTCGAGGTAGTGTCTTTAACAGACGAATTTCGCTCAAGAGGCCAACCCGCAAGTGCAAGCCAAGGGGGCATGCAGGCGAGAGGGACCTAATGAGCGAGCGATTGGGTTCGGGATAAGTGTACTACCTGCACAAGTACCGAGTGGGAAATATGCGCGGCGTATGCACCCCCCTATTGGCGAAAAAAGGTATCCTTAGTCCCAACTCCCGAGGGAGCCGAGATTCGTTATGCGGTTCTGCCCGTTCACATTAATATGCTGATTTTCATGTCGTCCCAACTTGATGGGGAAATAAACGCGGGGTAGGATCGTTTCACCCTTCGGCTATTTTGATTACCTACAAGCACGAGTATTTCCTTCACTATCCTCAGTGGAGTCGCCACTGTGAGGGGGTCGAAAAAGCACGAGGCTAATGCGTGACCTCGTCCCTCGTGGGTGTGACGATTCTTTTTATTCAATCAAGTGTAATTGGATTTCCTGTGAGTATACACCCAATTGACTAGTAATATAGGAGTCGCCATTCAGTTTTTAACGACAATGAGAAAAACTGACAAAACCCGGTTATCGTGACATAAAGGGAGTGTAATTATGTTTGACCACGACGGCCGTAGGTTCCCTTGTGATCCCTGGTGTGGGGATCTCTCAATATACACCCGCAAGGTAGAGATTGAGGGTTCGGGGGACTGTAACTACCGAGAGGAGTACTTCGCTCGTCGATAACTCCAGAGGCAGGATATCCTTACTAGCTCAGCATAAATAATTGAAGGGACATGCGTTAACTATTAAACTAATCTGAGTTGATTTTAGCAATATGCAACATATAATACTAATTCGATCGTGTTTATCTGATTTAAATAGCATTAAGGGACCTAGCATGATAATCCGATTTCCCAAAAATATTATGTTTGTTAGGCGTGATAGAACAATCAGATTAGGTTAGTTTAACAGTTTATAAAAAGGGCGAGGAAAGCAGTTAAATCATCGAAAAGGGACACATTACGACGCACCCTTGAGAGGTGCGTCACGGTTCTCAGAAAACTAACCACTTTGACTTTGCTATTTCTCCTTTTTATTTAACGAATCTCAATTATGGGACAGGATGCGTTCTGTTCGATTTATGGATCGATTGCGACAGAACGCGTGAACAGTTTCGCAGCGAGAGGATTAGGCTAAGGGTTGGAGTCAATACTCAGAATATAATTGTGTGTTGTTGTGTGTTCCTTCACGTCGAATTTAGGGGGCTATTTATAGGGAAGAGTTCGTGGAAAGATAGAATTGCAGAGTTCTAATCCACAAAGAATTAGGAAAAAACACGTACCCAGGTATTTTCAGCGCCCAGGCCTGGGCGCCGAAGATTTCGGCGCCCAGAGCCAGGCGTTGAAAATAGGATCTGGGCTGTTTTCTTTAGTCAGATTCGAATTCCTGAAATCCGTAGAGTTTGAGATTAATTCGAGTCTTTTAACGCGTATCAATTTTGTGACGGAATGCATCCGGGCCCGTTACGAACTCTAGGCTCGTTAGGATTTCAATTAATACGTAACTCTTATTTCCGAATCATATTAGGAATAGGATTCTCGCAGTTTTCTATCTCATTTAGGATTTATGTTGGAATGCAACACCTAATTCTGACAGGTTTCTATCTTTTATGATCTACCAGTTTTAGAAGCTACCTTTTACGGCAGTTACTATTTTTAGCAGGTTTCCATAAATAGCAGGTTTCGGGTGAAATGAAATGGGGAATCGAGATTCGTTTATTTTATAGGAGATGCGTTGTCAAGTGGAGTTTTACGTCTTCATCATCGAACCTTTCCCTTGCGGGAATGGGGACAAAAGTAGGTGTCTACAGTTAGCCCCCACTTTGACCGAGTCTTGGAGTAAGACGATGGTCAAAGTATTAGACGGAGTGCGTCACACAAGCCACGGTGTATTGTGACCTATTTTGCGAGGGTCTCACGAGCCCCCGAGTGATAACATTTGACTTAAGGGTCATCACTTGAAGTGTCGACATATCCCTCACGTGTCATTGGGATTTGTCAACTGATAGTATAGAAACTTCCTCACTTTGTCATTGGAAGAATCTAAAGGTGCGTAGAAACTCCCTCACTTTGTCATTGGGAGTAGCTACAGAGTTTTTCGAAATCAAAGCTATAAAGTGTAATTGGGCCTGGCCAAGCCCAATCACCAGGTAAAACGTTTTTTAAAGATTCTCATTTTCAGGGCTAGCTAAACGAGAAAACCCCCTTTTTTTTATAGGACGTAAAACGAAGGAAAATCCAGCACCCTTGTTTTTATAGGACGTAAAACGAAGGAAAATCCAGCAAAAGTTATCGCTGCAGCGACTAAGGACCTGCGCGGTTAGTGACGCAGACCCCGCCAGCTGAAGATGGCGAGCTTGTCCGCTGAGGGTGGACGCCCCGTCCGTTTGAAGTGGACGAATCTGTTTTGATGTTTTGAAAATAAGGACCTACGCGGTTTTTGACGTAGACCCCGCCGGCTGAAGATGGCGAACCTGTCCGCTAAGGGTGGACACCCCGTCCGATAGAAGTGGACGAATCTATTTTGAAATTTATTTTGCTTTTTTGAAAATAAGGACCTACGTGGTTTGCGCCGTAGACCCCGCCGGCTGAAGATGGCGAGCCTATTTTAAATTTGAAGATTTTATTTTTGTCAAAAACTGAGGACCTGCGCGGCTAGTGACGCAGACCCCGCCCGCTGAGGGTGGGCGAGCCCTGTCCGCTGAGGGTGGACGTCCCTGAATTCGTTTTCTTTTCGATTTGGGAACTCGCTCGGTTTGTGACGCGATCTTGCCGACTGAAGATGGGCAAGTTCCTATTTCTTTGGCTCTTTGTGATTTCTTTTGAGAATTTCTTTTTATTTATTCTTGTAAGAGCGAATTCTTTCGAGGGATGCTCGAATTTTTAGTTGTAACCTGAACGTGGGCCGACAACGTGTTCAGACGGATCTTTGTCTTGCGACCGTCCGCTCTCGTGATTTTGAGCTAGTCTTTACGGCTCGACTTGGTCTTTGATCAGAGGACCGTGCACAAGTGTCAGTGACGTCCTTTCGATGAGGTCGAACCTGTTGTTGTTCTTTTTTGAGATATTCAAACATGATATGGTGTATGGCGTAGTCCGGGAATGTGATCTTGATTGTGAGCTCCTCGTTGGAGTCTATTTTTTTCACGAGCCCCCAAGCACTGGGGCTCATCGGTTGTTTTTCGCATCTTGTAATTATGTTTGGGGTCATGCTCGTATGTGCGAGCGACCTTCTATAGTAGTGTGCTACTTTAGCGAAGCCGTGGAGTGCGACTTTAGTTTTCAGGTGACATCCGGTTTTAGCTCGGCCTGGATTAACCCTTTGACAGATAAACATTTTTTGGAAAACCAATGACTTGACGACACATGTTTTGGTGTTTCGAAGAATGACCATGATATTTAACTTGTTTTTGTTTGAAAAGTGTACATAAGCATTTTCTGAGACGAGTCTAAGTTTCGACCAAGTTTTAATGTTATTATTTTTTCTTGCTTATTTGGGAGCTAAAGGTGCTTTGGGCTTGATCCTACTTGCAACAGGGCCTCGTTTTTTAGCAACACGGTCTTAAGTCCTTTCCTGTTCCGTGTTTTGTGAAATCTGGGCCTTGGGCTGCATTTTCAGCGCCCAAGTTCAGGCGTTAAACATTTCGGCGCCCAGGCATGGGCGCTGAAAGTCCTTTCCTGGTAATATTTGATTTTCGGATTTCCTAACACGTTTCCGAATGGGATCAGGATGTCATTGGGTGCGTTCAGCTATATATAGGGGCTAGATACGTCCTTATTTTCCACCACTCTCAAATTCTTTCTCTCCTTTTGCTGTGCTCTAATTATTCACCGCTTTTGCCATGTCGATCCCTACTTTCTCACTCCAACGGACTGTTAGGCGTTGGCCTCGGGCGCTTACTCCCACAGAAAAAGCTTTGTTAAAAGAATACCACTTAGAGGCACTTTTAGGTTTACAACAAATTAATATTGATAATAACTTTCTGCATGGTGCCCTAAGCTTTTGGGACTCCGATCATCATGTTTTTGCCTTTCGGGGCAATGAAATATGTCCTTTGCCTGATGAATTTGCTGCGATCCTTGGTTATCCTACTAATGCTACTCTTGTTACCCCTGGCACTATTGAAGAGGGTAAAACAACCATAAGGGCTTTCCTAGGGCTAGATGATAACATGTTTGCTGAAATTGTTGTAGATGATAAGGTTAACTTGGCGAAACTTGTAAAACATCACCTTAGGCCTAGTAAGAATATGACCGAACAAAAATTGAACATCCGAGCCCTTGTATTTTGTTTGTTGAATCATTATTTGCTGTCGAATAATAATGGTGAGTTCGGTGACATAAGGTTGATCCCCTTGATTAGCCAGATGGAAAGTTGCTATTCTATTATGCCGTTGGTTGTTGCTGAGACTTTGCTGAGTGCGGATGAACTGAAGAAGGGCGCCAAATCTGAATATTTTAAGGGGAGCCCCCTATTGCTGCAGGTAATCGATCTTTTCCTTGCGCACATGTATGTTTTTTTTGCATATATTTCTTTTGCCTGGGGCTGAGTTTCAGCGCCCAGGGCTGGGCGCTGGAATATTCGGCGCCTGGTCCTGGGCGTTGAAACTGCGCCCCAGGAACCGTTTTTTCTTTCTTTTCATTCTTTTGATTCGATCGTACCTGTTTTTTTGCAGATTTGGCTTGCGGAACGGCTTAGACTTTTGGAAGCTCCTGCCGATCCTAAACATTATCGGCCTATAGCTTTGGGTAACCGAAAATACTTGCACCAAGGCCAGGACGAGGCCGAATGGACCTCCTTTTTTACTTATGGTATTTGTTCTATTAAGTGGGTGGTACCCTGGTGGGGTTTGACTACTATGACAGGGGGTTCTGATGTATCGGTTTATATTTCTTTGTTGGGGCTATCTCGTCCCATTTATATTTTCCCTTACCGAGTCATGCGTCAATATGGTTTAAGGCAGACTATCCCCTTTTCTGATACGGTACCACCTAAGGTAGCGGCCTTTTCACAAACACGGGTCTTAGCGTGGGCTAAGTATTATGATGGTCTCCCGCGTTGGGCCGTAGCTACAAATGGCTTTGTGGGTCTTTCTGAAAACTACAAGTTGTGGATGAGTTCCGATGACAAAGATGTGAGGACCGAGGCTCGTAATGGGGAGCCGGCTGAGCTTTTGATACCTCGTATTCGTGTTAAGTATGAGGGTCCTGATTCTGCCAGACCTCGTACCTATAGTATTAAGACTGTGAAAGCTCGTCCTGATCGAAAGGGAAAGGAAGTTCCTCCCTGTTCCAGTTTCAGGCCTAAAAAGATGCCTAACATGAAGGGGCCTGCTGTTGTTAAAAGAAATGCAAGCTCTCGCGGAGATCGTCGCCGGAAAAATGTATGGGTTAGGAAGGTTCAGCCGCCTGTAGAAACAGTGGCTAGTCTAGTTGATGATAATAACCCTTCTCCCACCATTGCCTGTGCCTTCGAGGATGAGCGGGCTATAATTGAGAATGTTTCTGAAGCCTTGACATCTTTGGAAGTTAGTGTCCAGGAGCCGGTTCTTATGGAGATTGATATTGGGGCGGCGCAGAAGACTGTGGGGGTGGATCCTGCGAATATTGCTCTCTACAAGACTTTATTTGATGATCCGGAAGAACTAGAGTAGTGTAGTTCTTGCTAGGGTGTAGGTGCCCTTTATTTATTTCAGTTGTGTTTGTTTTTTATTCCTAACACTTTGTTTTCCTTCTTATTATATTTTAATAAAGGCGTATTTTTAGTTTTCATTTTCACTCTTTTATTTTGTTTCTCCTCTTTTTTATGTATTTTATACGTCTAACACTTTTTGCACAAAGAATATATTTTTTTTTATTTGGACCGAATCCTTGGTAAGGATTGCCTACGTATCTTGTCAGAATCAGGTCGCGCGTAGTTCTAGCTTTAGAATAAGTTCTAGTATGCCGGATTTCGGTAGATATGTCCTGAAGTGGAAACATATTACTTAATCGGTCAAATGAGTGAAGTATTTATCATTATTTTCATCTGCCGTTTTTTTTTTGCCATAGGTTGCGTAAAATTCGACTAATTTGTATAGCTATATTCTTGGTAAACCTATTTGGGTACGTATTGTACCCCCCAAGTGTTCGTTATTTTTCCGTTGTGTGCGGATAAAATGACGAGCACTTCTGAAAAGAAAACTTTTGGCAGGCAGAGAGTTTCAACGCCCAGGCTGGGGCGTCAGAAATTTCGGCGCCCAGCCCTGGGCGCTGAAAATGACTTGGGCGGTCAATTTTTGACGCTTTGCTTCACATGTTCTTGCGTTTATTTCTATTCCTTTTTTTTTTGTGCCTTGATATTTTGCTTCGTATTTAAAGTTAATTTTGAGGCTATCTTGGAGGCTTTTTTGACTGTTAGCGTGAAATGCACTTTTGTCCGGATTAATTTTTTTCATTGGTGACTCGAAACAGTTTTGAAAATGGAGTTAGGGTGCGGAAGTTATGAAGATCTTTGTGTAGGCTTTGGAGGTGGGTTGTTAGTGAAGGGTATGATGGAATCTATGTTTTATGAATCTATTTTTTTGGTAATATTTGCATTGTTTTGGATTTTTGATTTCCTTTGATTTTGGGTTGCATGGATTGGCTCTTATGATGACACAGGTTGGCTTTTTAGGTTTTGGGGATATGAATGGGATAGTGTGGTTTATTTTGTGGGTTTCGGGAATTGGTTCCCATGGCACTATTTCAAAACCGAGTGGGCTTTGTTTGTTGGGCCTATAGTGGGCCGCCTCTTTATTTTTGTATTTTGCAAGTACATTTGGTGTTTATTTAGTGTTAGAATAAAAATTTTAGGAGAAATATTACGCCTTTATTGATTCGGAAAGTAAGGAAAACACACTGAAATAAAACTGACCCATATTCTAAGGGGCCTTAGGACCATCTAAAGTCTCTATTATTTTTTTATCAATCCAAAGAACTACTAGGCGCTTTTTTACTAATGGTGCTCTATGTGGCTCAAGCCTGGGGTTTAGTCTCATAAAACTTTGGTCCTTCACCGGTACTCATCTTGAATTTCATTCCTTTTGCGTTGACCCACTGATATGTCTTCACCCATCCGTTCTCGACCTCTTCTAGTGTTGATGCAGGAGAGATTAACCGGGTTGGATCGAAACCTTCATCTTTTAAAGCTAGGGTAGTCATCACAGTCTCGTCCTCCATAGGCCTCGATTCGTTAAACAATGTCCATAGAGCCTGGTTGTCCAATATTTCAGCTGTTTTAGTCTTGGTGAGGTGGGGTGCCTCATCCAAGGTATGGCAGTCATGGAAAATTTCAAATCCGGGTTTTAGCAAGCCATCCTGAACGAAGGGTTCAGGGAAATCACAGCATGGGTGTTCTTCTCCTTCCCGAACGAACATCCCGTTAAGGGTACTTTGATATGGGGGAAGGAGGGTTGTTTGTTTGGTTTTGTTAAGGCGTAGCCTAGATAGGCGGTCAGCAATATCTTCCTCCGTTGGTTCATAACCTAAGCCAAAGGGAGTAGATTTGTCGGGAAAAGGATGGAATGTGCATTCCTTCTTCCTTATGCCCAATGGGGTTCCTGGAAAATAGCCTTGAGCTAACAGCATTCTAGGGATGACTCGGGATGCATGCGGGTCTAGGAATGCTGGATCATAATCTTCGATGAACTGGATTGTTTCTTCCATTTGAAACCCATAAAGGTCGTCTGCAGTTTCAGCCGTTCCAACCATAGTACAACTGACGTCGAGAGGAGGGGCGCGGATTTCTAGTATTACCCCGTTATGGTTAAGTTTAACCATTTGGTGCAAGGTAGAAGCCACACCTCCTAAGTCATGGAGCCAAGGTCGCCCCAAGAGGAGGTTGAAAGTGGGCTTGATGTCGATTATTTGAAACTCCGTGGTGCGTGCCACAGGCCTGGTTTGTATGGTAAGGTTGATTTTTTCCAATACAGGCCTTCGGGAATTATCATAAGCTCGTACCCCTTGCGTGGAGGTTTGGAAGTCATCGTTTCCTAGCCCCAAGCAATGGGCGGTTCGCAATGGGCAGACATTAACCGCCGAACCATTATCTACGAGCGCTAGGGGGATGTTTTGTCCTTTGCATCCAACCACTAGGTAAAGGGCTTTATTGTGAGCACCCCCCTCTTTGGGTAAGTCTTTATCAGTGAAAACTATAGCCTTTTCCCCGGCATCTCTCGTGACATGGCTAACCAATGAGTCAGGTGTGATATCTGTAGGTACTGAGATGAGGTCAAGTGAGCGAATAAGCTTTTCGCGATGTTCCTTTGAAGTACACATAAGATCCCAGATGGTAATCTCGGCCTTGGTTCTTTTTAGTTGTTTCAGGTGAGGATTTTTAATGACTTCCGCGACGGTAGCGTGCCGTCCATTCTCAGGAGTTTGCCTAACCGGGATGTCGTCCATAGGAGGTGGGTGAATGTCCGGTTGGTATATTCTTGCGGATCGGGTGAGGTTGTCGACCTCGGGCTCCTGAGGGGTGGTGTCAATGAGAGCATACCCGGGCCAAGTTTCAGTGAAGAAGTCCTGGCCCGAGACTTGAGATAGGTAAATATCTTCAGCATCATCGTTCCACACACCGCATACTTCTCTCTCGATTCGATCCATAGGGACCACAACGAGTGGTGCACCTTGAGGTGTAATATACACCGTGGGGTCGAAATTCTCTGGTTGGTCGAGAGAGATGTGACAAGAGCCGAGTGGGCTCTTGTTGTTGTTGGGTTTGCCAACGTTAGGGAGAGGTATCACTTCATCCTCTATCATGTCCTGGATCGTATGTTTTAGACTCCAGCAGTTTTCAGTGTCATGCCCATTTCCTTGATGGAATTTGCAGTAAGTACCTTCGACCCAATATTTGTTTTTGACAGGAGGGTCACGGGTGGGGCCCATAGGTCTCAACTTTCTTTGATTGGTTAGTCTTTCAAAGGCTTGTACCAAAGTCGACCCGAGTGGGGCAAACTTTCGGTCTCGGACCCATCTTGCAGGGTTTCTTCGGGCGGGAGTCTCTTCTACAGCATGGACTTCTTGGGCTTGGGATGTGTTACCCCGATTATAGGTGTTGGTCTTTTATGTGGGTTTGCTCTGTATGGTTTTGGCGAGGTCGTCCTCGATCTTTATTCCCACATCATAAACTCTTTTGAAAGTGTCGAGTCCCAGGTACCTAAGGTGTTGTCTGTAAGCCGGGTCCAGGTTGTCAATGAATTTTTGGACCAATTCGGTTTCGGGAGGCCTATTGATTAGCTGGGCCGCCTGGTCCCTCCATCTAGCAAAGTAGGTTGTGAAACCCACATTTTTCTTTTGGAAGAGAACTTCCAGCTCGCGCATGGTGACTTGGAAATCCATGTTCGACGAGTATTGCTTGATGAAGACATTGACAAAGTCTTCCCAAGTGGGGAAGAGCTTAGGGTCCTGGTGATAGTACCATTTGAGCGGCACAGGTTCCAAGGACAAAGGAAAGGCAGGTAAGTACATGGACTTGTCCACGCCTTTCAAGTTCATGGTATTCACAAAGCTCAGTAGATGATCACGAGGGTTGTCCGTGGCCTTGAACTTTGGTAAGTCAGATGAACTGAACTTTTCTGGTAGTTTGCCAGGAAAAGGTTCAGGATCGAGGGAGAAGTATTTGCTCCCCATGGTTTGCTGTAGGACCATTTTTTCAATCCTCTTCTCGTTATCGAGGTCATTTTTGGCTTGCGCAGCCGCTAAAGCTTCATTTTCCATTTTCAGTTGGCCCATAAGTTGGGTCATTTGGACCATCTGGTCTCGCAAATCTTCGATGGACATGTTTGAAGGTGCGAATCGAGGTTGGGGAAGCGGAGATCCTTGAAATGAGGGAAGACGGACGGAGCTTGGAGTTACTAAACCTGGTGTTGGCGATGTATCTTCGAGACGCACTAACCGTTGATTCCCTGATCGGCACCAAGTGGCAGGACCAGTCCTAGGCATAAGATAAGCTAAAGTTTAGGTTCCCAAAGTTTCAAGCATTAATTAGTCTAGACTTCGACTCTCTAAATTGGTTTTTCACTTTTTCTCTTGTCGGTACACTTTTTGGTTTTTTTTTTATTTTGTTCATTCTTTGGATTTTCGAAACACTTGCCCGTGTGACATTCATAGTTGTTAGCATGTTCGGTTTTGGTGCCGAGCATTGCCGTCGTAGGAGGCCCCACAACGACACAAAGAGTTATTAATTTTTTTACGAGTCTCTTTTGAAATCGAGCGCTTTTCTTAGGCCCTCGTAGCAATTCTTTTTTACGAACATTTTTTGCGCTACGTATTTCCCTTTCGCGCGGGCACCGAGGCTGCTGCGCCTGACCAGAAGGCCAAGCAGCAACTTCAGCGCCCAGCGAGGGGCGTGAGAAATTCTGGCGCCCAGCCAGGGGCGTTGAAAATTCGTCCCTGGCTGGTTCTCGTTTTCTGTCTTCTGTTTATGCGACTTCGACTTGCGTGCTTGCCTAATAACGTCCTTTACGCGTAACGACGTTTGTGGGATTCGTTACAGGCCATCCCGAGCGTCGCTTATTTTGTGGCGATCATTCGGGTTTGCGGAACACATGTTTCGGTATAACTCTTTGGCAAATTAGTCTATGAATGTTTGGGCAATTTTTAAGGTCGTTAGTTTTCTAGGATAGTTTGTCACACACAATCACATATTTCGCTACACATAACTACATTACAAACATGGATTTGAAAATTAAATATGCCACGTAGTTTATGATAGGCTTCTATGGGTAGTTTATTTGCGCCTGGCTTGGTACCGCTTCTATCGTAGATCCAACACATGCCCCGGTCGAGGTAGTGTCTTTAACAGACGAATTTCGCTCAAGAGGCCAACCCGCAAGTGCAAGCCAAGGGGGCATGCAGGCGAGAGGGACCTAATGAGCGAGCGATTGGGTTCGGGATAAGTGTACTACCTGCACAAGTACCGAGTGGGAAACATGCGCGGCGTATGCACCCCCTATTGGCGAAAAAAGGTATCCTTAGTCCCAACTCCCGAGGGAGCCGAGATTCGTTATGCGGTTCTGCCCGTTCACATTAATATGCTGATTTTCAGGTCGTCCCAACTTGATGGGGAAATAAACGCGGGGTAGGATCGTTTCACCCTTCGGCTATTTTGATTTCCTACAAGCACGAGTATTTCCTTCACTATCCCTAGTGGAGTCGCCACTGTGAGGGGGTCGAAAAAGCACGAGGCTAATGCGTGACCTCGTCCCTCGTGGGTGTGACGATTCTTTTTATTCAATCAAGTGTAATTGGATTTCCTGTGAGTATACACCCAATTGACTAGTAATATAGGAGTCGCCATTCAGTTTTTAACGACAATGAGAAAAACTGAAAAAACCCGGTTATCGTGACATAAAAGGAGTGCAATTATGTTTGACCACGACGGCCGTAGGTTCCCTTGTGATCCCTGGTGTGGGGATCTCTCAATATACACCCGCAAGGTAGAGATTGAGGGTTCGGGGGACTGTAACTACCGAGAGGAGTACTTCGCTCGTCGATAACTCCAGAGGCAGGATATCCTTACTAGCTCAGCATAAATAATTGAAGGGACATGCGTTAACTATTAAACTAATCTGAGTTGATTTTAGCAATATGCAACATATAATACTAATTCGATAATGTTTATCTGATTTAAATAGCATTAAGGGACCTAGCATGATAATCCGATTTCCCAAAAATATTATGTTTGTTAGGCGTGATAGAACAATCAGATTAGGTTAGTTTAACAGTTCATAAAAAGGGCGAGGAAAGCAGTTAAATCATCGAAAAGGGACACATTACGACGCACCCTTGAGAGGTGCGTTACGGTTCTCAGAAAACTAACCACTTTGACTTTGCTATTTCTCCTTTTTATTTAACGAATCTCAATTATGGGACAGGATGCGTTCTGTTTGATTTATGGATCGATTGCGACAGAACGCGTGAACAGTTTCGCAGCGAGAGGCTTAGGCTAAGGGTTGGAGTCAATACTCAGAATATAATTGTGTGTTGTTGTGTGTTCCTTCACGTCGAATTTAGGGGGCTATTTATAGGGAAGAGTTCGTGGAAAGATAGAATTGCAGAGTTCTAATCCACAAAGAATTAGGAAAAAACACGTACCCAGGTATTTTCAGCGCCCAGGCCTGGGCGCCGAAGATTTCGGCGCCCAGAGCCAGGCGTTGAAAATAGGGTCTGGGCTGTTTTCTTTAGTCAGATTCAGATTCCTGAAATCCGTAGAGTTTGAGATTAATTCGAGTCTTTTAGCGCGTATCAATTTTGTGACGGAATGCATCCAGGCCCGTTACGAACTCTAGGCTCATTAGGATTTCAATTAATACGTAACTCTTATTTCCGAATCATATTAGGAATAGGATTCTCGCAGTTTTCTATCTCATTTAGGATTTTTGTTGGAATGCAACACCTAATTCTGACAGGTTTCTATCTTTTATGATCTACCAGTTTTAGAAGCTACCTTTTACGGCAGTTACTATTTTTAGCAGGTTTCCATAAATAGCAGGTTTTGGGTGAAATGAAATGGGGAATCGAGATTCGTTTATTTTATAGGAGATGCGTTGTCAAGTGGAGTTTTACGTCTTCATCATCGAACCTTTCCCTTGCGGGAATGGGGACAAAAGTAGGTGTCTACATTAGGGGCTCCCGGGTACATCTCAAATAGACTGTCAGGAGCTCCCGGGTCTATCTATTGTTCAGTAGATTGTCAGGGGCTCCCGGATCTACTTAGAATGGAGAATTCAAGGAATTAGGAATATATGAGATAGGGTTTATACGATTAGAGGAGAACTCAAATAGAAAACCATTAGAAATCCTTAAATACTCATTTTGTTTTGTATTTTATTATTCAAAATTATTTGAAAACGATGTCTAGAACTTTTGTATACTATTTAACTTGTTTATGCTTCTATGATTTCTCTAATATCTATTTTACTGAGTGGAGTGGTGGTTACCAGCTTTGCTGATTCTTTTTCTTTGTTTGGTGTTTGTTTTATTGTTCTCCCCTTTGGGATTGAACCTGCGACGACCCATTTAATTATGGTGAGCAGGAGATGCAGGTAATGGCGTTGAATTTTGGGTACAAGTGAAGTAAAGTTGAGAACTTAGCTAAAGTGTACTTCTATGGAAGATTTTAATAATTGTGTATAAGTTATTTGAATTCTTTTAGTTATATAGTATGAATAGTACTTAGCATTGCATCTACTTTATAAGTAGGTGTAGCAGTAACACCCTGATGGTGTATTGGGAAATTTTATTTGTTGGAATGATGTAATTGAAGCAGGTTAAAGAAATTTTGACGTAATTCCCTAAATAATATTTTAGGTTGTCCATATTTAGGGGAAGTGCTGCCGAAATTTTTATTAATTAGTTAAGTTAAAATTTAATTAGTGTTTTTAAGATAAGCTTAAATAGAGGGGTGTTACACCGATAATCCCACCCTATAAATAGGTGATGAATAATCACAATTTATATATCATATTCTCAAGTATTCATATAGTTTTAGATTAAACTAAGCTTAATAATTTGCCCAATAATTAAGTACGAATAACATAAAACCTTAGGCTAAATTCTAGTTAATTGAATCTAAGGCGGATCCGAACGTGATGTGGACTATCTACGGAGGGACGACACTTGGAGTCATAAACTTGTTCTTGTTCGGTTCGGGAACAGCTAGGGAAGGCACGCTACACATGTATGTATCCTAAATTATGCTAATTGATTATGTGGAAATTAATTTGGATTCCTGGCTTTAGAGTTTTTCCGCATGAAATATATGTTTTTATATTTATCATAACTGGTGTGGCCTAAAATAAAAGGCTGCCACATGGCTTTACTAGGATGGCAAAAAAGGAGGGAAAAGATTCTCCAGCATGGATACCCAGAATCCATACTGAGCCCATATCCGCATCCAGACCCAGGACCCATCTCTTAGGCCCATGATCCCATTTGATTGGAAAGAGTCCCTGGTCAAATCATGAATGCAAGCCCAACATACAAAGGGCCCAACAGGTCTACTCAGACCTCCTATCATTGGACACATGTCCTAATCTGGGAAAGCACCCAAGCATCAGGTCAGGGTTCGAGGATCAAATCCCAAGAAACCCTAGGACTATAAATAGTGCAGATCCCTAGGTAAAAGGGGCATTCAATTCATTCCCACCTACCTTAAACTATCTTTGCTCTGCCTTCTCTCTAAAATTACTTCTCTCTCTAGCTTATACTTACTTAGGCATCAGAAGGAATATTCCTACGGGAATATTCTTGTTTTTCAGGTTGCCAGAGGATTGTGCTAGCTCATACTTGATACCTCTGAGGAACGCGTGACACGTCATCACCGTAAAAGATCCCACAACATTTGGCGCCGTTTGTGGGGAGGTATAGTATCATTGCTGAGCCACAATCTGAAGGAGAGTATAATGGTGAAGTAGAGAGAGGCGGCCCCGGGAAAGGAGTCAACTCCATATAGAGGAAGAAAATCGAGTTGCAAACGCTAGAAATACGCCGCGCCGAGTTCAGGAGGCCGAGGTGATCGTAGAAGAGGAACCAGTCCTGGAAGCACCTCCACCAGGCGGCCATCTAATCCCCAGTGTCCGGGACGCCGTGCTGGATGAAAATCTGGATTTGCTTGTTTCGGTGGGATCACTGCGCGAAATCCTGGCAGGATTCCAACAACAAATGAATAAAACCTTCCGACAGCAGATGAGTACCACGTTGCAGGATGAAATATGAAGGAACATGTTGATCTACAGCACTGAAAGGGCGGCTCCGCAAAGGCCTCTCAGTCTTGGCGTCAATCGGATAAGCAGAATGCCACTCAGATCCAACGTATGGAGAGCAGGAGAAAGTTCCCGTCCACAAGCTAGCCGAGGAGCCAGTCCTTTGGCAGAACGCTCGGAGATTGACCGCTGCCATCAAGCCTTTCTGCCTCGGCGAGAGCAGGCCGTGAGACCACCTTCCCGGGTAAACCCACTGGCCATCTTGCGGCCATCCTCTAGATGTCAGGAACACTATGAAGCTGAATCCGAACTATCAGACACTGGATCTACTCTAGTTATGGAGGATCCCCCATTTTACCCCTCTAATCCGACAAACCCAGATGACGCCTAATAGAGTGAGCATGCGTCCTCGTATGATCTCCAGCCGCCGTGAACCAACTTACCATATCCAACAGGGGTTGAATAACTTGACGTTAAGGCACATGAGCACTCCCTTCTCTGAGGACATAATGAATGCCCCTAAAGAACCTAAAGTCAAAACTCCCACCATTGAAGCTTTTGACGGCACCACCGACCCAGACATACACCTAGTTGCATACCGTCACCACATGTATGTTCAAGGAACCAATGAGGCCACATGGTGCAAATACTTTCCTGCCACCCTTAAAGGAGTGGCGTCCAAATGGTTTGAACAATTTCCCCCAGGATCAATTGCCTCTTTCAACGAGCTGCAAACCTTGTTCTCCACCAGGTTTATGGCACACAAGGAAGAAAGGAAAACAAGCATGCATTTGGGACGCACTCAACAAGGAAATGATGAGTCTTTGAGAAGCTATGTTAAGCTATCCCGGATCTGCCTGATGGTGTCTCCTTCGATAACTTTATCAGAGGATTGAAGAAAGGGTCATTCAAATTTGACTTGGTTAAGAAGAGTGTTCGGACTATAGCTGAAGTTTTGGACGAGGCCATAGCATTTATCCATGCAACAGAAATATGCAGTGCGTCCAAGGATGGAAAGGCGGGTGAGGCGACAAATTCCTCAGGCAAGAAAGAGAAGATAGACAGGAAAGCCCCACGGGTAAATGGTACTTGGGCTCTTTCGAAAGAGCATGATACCAATTTCCCCGGATAGAAGATAGGACATCCACAAGAAAGAGAATATTTCAAATACAATATAGACCTTCTCACGATCCTAGTGGACGTCGGGACCAGGTTTGATCTTGAATGGCCCTTCCCCATGAAATCTCCTGCTGAAAGTCGAGATCCTAAGCTGTATTGTCAGTTCCACGAAGATATAGGGCATGACACCAAAGAGTGCAGAAGCCTGAAGAGAGCCCTGGACGGCCTAGCCTCCAAGGGGCACCTAAAGAAGTACCTGCAAAGGAGCACTCACGGCACGGGGAAGAATCAGTACAAGAAAAACAAGTCACCTGTCTCAGCTACAGAGGGAAATCACAGCGAAGGGGGATTTGTAGCCGTCATATCAGGAGGACCAGCTGCTGGGGGACCCACCATGAAGGGACAGAAAGATTACGCCCGTCGTCTAGGTCAAGTAATGTTGTCAGGGAAGTCACCAATAGACCCATTCCCTCGGATAGAGATATGTGAATCGGATGGTGGACGTGTAGCCACCCCGCACGACGACCCTCTCGTGGTCGAAATCAAAATCTCCAACATGAGGGTAACGCGCATCTTAATAGACACAGGAAGTTCATCTGACATAATGAGCATGGAGTGCCTCAGCCGCCTAGCTCATGATCCTAAAACCATAGAGAGCATCCACTACCCTATCATTGGCTTTGGGGGAAGCATCATACACCCTGTGGGCGTCATCAACTTGCCGGTTCGGATTGGAGAACGTAAAGATGGACGAAATATAGGGGTGGACTTCCTAATCGTCAAAAACCTAACGGCATACAATGTCATTTTGGGACGCCCCACCTTGAACAAGATTAAAGCAGTGGTTGTCACTCATCTCATGCTCCTGAAGTATGTATGTGGCGATGGGGAAATAGGGACTATACATGGAGATCAACAGCAAGCAAGAGACTGCTACCTCACAACTCTTAACCCATCAGCATGGAAGAAAGTCCCAGCTGGGACCAAAGGCAAAAGGAAATTTGAGGAGGAGCCACCCACCGCCAACGAGAGTATCCCAATCAAGATAGGCGGCGTCACGAGTGGTTAATTGAACGACGACCTTAGAAGTGGCCTAAATTAATTAACATTAATAAAGACGTGAAAGAGAAAACAAAACTCAAAGAAGAAGTCATTTAATATGGACGCCCTCTCCTTTGAAGGCGTCACAGAAGACTAATCGGTTGACGGCCTAAGAAGTGGCCTAGATTAGCGCCCCATATTAGGCTGATCACCTAAACACTGGGGTAACCGTCCACAATTGGACAAGAAAGTGTTTCTTAAAAGTCAGTATAAAACTGAAATGGAATAATAACACAAGTGCACAGAAGGCACAAAATATTCATACACGCGCACAAGGCGCAACAAACCCCAAATAAAAATAATGCCCAAGGGCATCAATGTTATTACTGAAGGAAATAATGCCCTTGGTCCAAGTATGCATTTAATGATAAGTCTAATAAATACGGTTCAGTATTAATTGCCAAGTTAATAAATTCAGTGAGATCAAGTGAGCTGAATGCCTAGCTAGAGGCCGCTTCAGTTCAAGAGGAATTAATGATATTAATCCACAGCTTACTCTTGACTGAACCCTTAGGGTCACACAAATAGTACGTAAACGGATCAAGTATTTAATGGCATTAAATACTCCATCTATGGATATTCGGAATCGACGGATCTTGGTTTCAGTGGGAGCTGAGATCGTCAAAGGCAAGCAAATGAATACTCCGGAAACGATGATATTGCTGGAAACGAAAATATGGATCGTATCGGAAATATAAATATTATCCAAGTAGTAGATGTTGTCGGAAACGGAAACATGGTACGTATCGGAAAGTATTATTGGAAATGGAAATATTGCCGGAATCGGAAATATTGCCGGAAACGGAAATATTGTCGGAATCGGAAATATTATCGGAATTGGAAAATAATTCCGGAAACGGAAATATTAAATATTTGTTCGAAACGGAAATTAATTCCGGAATCGGAAATATTAAATATTGTTCGTATCGGAAATAAATTCCGGAATCGAGAATTTAATCGGAAGCGTATCGTACGAATTAGCATCGGACGAGGCCTGCCAGACGAAGGCCCAGCACGAAGCCGGGCCATCGCCCAGCAAGCCAAAGCGCAACAAACACACGCCAAGCCTCGACCAGGCCCAACGCGAAGCCAAGGCCCAGCCAAGGCTTGGGCGCGCATGCGGAGCAAAGGGGGTTGCGACGAGTTGGGCCTTGCGCTGTGCGCTCGGCGTGGGCCGCAAGGCCTGCGTGTGGGTGTGCGGTGCTTGTGCGCCACTCGTGAGTGTGTTACTCGAATCCTAAAGCTACCGGGATTCGTCATATGATTAAATCTAATCCTAACAGAAAAAGTTTATTTAAATAGAGTCCTAGCAGGATTCTAATTAAATAAATTAGTATTCTAATAGGATTATAATTCCTTTTCCATAACTCTATAAATAGGTGCCTAGGGTCACATATTTAAAAACAATATGGAATTATTCAAAGGTAAGATTTTGGAGCAAAAATCAGCCAAACACTTGCAACCTATTTAGCCGAAAATCCTAGGAACCTTAAGGGCGATTCTAGTTGGTCAAGCTTAAGGCGGATCCGGACGTGCTGTGGGCTATCTACGGAGGGACGACACTTGGATTCCTAAAGACTTGTTCTTGTTCGGTTCGGGCGCAGCTAGGGAGGGCACGCTACAAAGTGTATGCATCTGAATTATGCTAAATGATTATGTGTAAATAATATGTTTCCTGGCATTAAGGTTTTCCGCATGATTTATGTTTTGTCATATGTATCATAACCTAACAGTGGTATCACGAGCCTCTTATTCTTTTCATAATCTAAATTGCATGACATGGTTAAATTTTACAAATTTACAAAGAATTAAAAGGGGTGATTAATTTTCGTAATTGTTAATTAATTGCAAATTGCGTTTATTTAATTATAAGTACACAGTTTTTCGGCAGTTTTTCGGCCGAACCCAGAATTCCCAAATTCGAATCCTAACTACGACTTTTCGGAGGTTTTAGTTTTTCGAACGCAAAAGTTTGTAAATTTAAGATGTTAAATTGAATATTTGCGATTCTTGTTGATAAATCTTGAGTTTTTGATTGACCTACAGTATATGTTTAACAAATTTGAATGCCTAGACTTGTTAATTATACAATCTAATTTGTAATTATGATTAATTTGTTGAAATTCGAATAATTTAGAATTGATTTGATTTTCATAATTAATTAATAATTTAATTAGGTATCCATGATTAAAATCCACCATAAAAATTGTTAATTTGTGATAAATTTTAAATTTTTATGACCTAGATTTGAATCCATGTTAATCGGAAATTAATTGATTAATAAATTTTCGATTTTTAGCCCTAATATTATGAAATTAATATGACTTATTAATTTGTCATTAATTTTAAATTAAAAATTTTAAATTTTTATGAAAACGCCCATAAATGTTGCACGCACAAAGCAATGGAAGCTACGTGTTACCCTTAAGGGGTGATGTATAGTGCGGGCACGCGACGACGAGCAAGGGAACTCGTCGCCCGTGCGGTACAAATGCAGCGAGCAACGAGCGTGGCATGCGCAAGGCAATGTGCCTAAGGACTGTGTGCTACGCGTGTGGGGTGATGGGGCAACGGGCGAGCAAGTGCAGCGAGCAAGGCAAGCACGCGTGGGCAGCGATGGATGTTGCGCCACACATGTGTTGCCTCGCCCAGCAGCACGCCAAGGCATGAGCCAAGGCAGCGACGAGCTGTCCAGCAAGCCATGCCCAGCAGCGCGCCAAGGCGATGGGCGAGTGGGCTGCGCGCAAGCGTGGCTTGCTGGGCCTGACGCATTGGTGCGTTGTTGCTTGGGCTTTGCGGTACGATCAATCGAGTGACAAGGGGTTTGTTTCTTATTGGACTTGACGAGGTATGGGCGCAAGCCCATGGCCTTGTCTTGACCCGATTGGTTCGTCTTAATTTTAATTTGGAATTTTCAGTTCGGAAATAATTTTAATAAATTTTAAAATTAATAATTTAAATTGTTTTCTCGGATTTAATTTTGAATATTATAATTATTATAAATTTTAATTTATACTAATTATTTTACTAAAATTAAACCTTGAATTAATTTAAATTCATTTAAATCAACTGAAAATAAATTAAATAAAATGAATTCGATTATAAATTTATATGAGCTTTAAATTTTAATTAAATTTGTATGTTTCCGGTTAGACTAGAAATACATTTCTATGTTTAAAGTTATTAAAGCATATGAATTTATTGGTTTAAGTGGGAGCAATTTTAGTCATAAACTCTTGATTAGGTCTACAAATCCTTTAAGGTTAAACAGCTTGATTAGAATTAATAAGGACTGAATAATTGGTAGATTATTGGTGCCCTTGATTAATTGCTGCAAATATTTATGTGATGCATACAACGTGTTTTACTAACCAGCTATGTGGGCCATTCATTGATAAATGAATGGCTGAATGGTATATATTGTATATGTACTGTTTTGCAGGTTATTGAAAGTGACTAGTATGGCCCAAATAGGATAGAAAATATGGTATGCGTACCATTAATTTGAATGTAATTGGTCTAATGCACCAAAAATTTGTTTTTCATCTCAAATATGGTCTGCGTACCATCAAATAGTTGTAATTAGTTTAATTATAGCTTATCCTGTTTGAAGAAAATGGCGCCTCCCACGGTGAAATTCAAGACGGAATTTCCAATCCATTTTCAAGACGGACTTTGAAGTTGAAGCTTCAAGATGAAGTCGGGCCATACTAGATCACATTTATCTTATGCATGGTTTAAGTTATTTATTGCTTTTAAATATGTCTAAAATATGCATGAGATTGTGGCTTGATTATGTTGCATGATTAAGGATTTTAGTTCATTTAAAATCTAACCAACATAGTAAGAGCCTTAAGTTCCAAACTTAAAAATTGAGTTAAAAGGTGCCATGCCAAAATAACACTTACTTGGATAACCTTTACATCAATCTAGTAATAGTTTTACGCTCAGCGAGGTGTTACTTATTGATCCTAAAGGGGTAAGGTACACAAATAATTGTGAGTACATGTTAGTTTTGGTGAAACTCAACGATATAAGTAAGGAGTCCTTTTGTGTCGTGGAAAAATTGATAGGTTTACCTAATAAGCTCTTAGACGTACCTATTAACCAAGAGTAGTTTCTAGACTATTAGCAAAAGGCTTTTGCTTACCTAAAAGATTTTAGAATTGAGTCTAAATACATAATGTGCTTAATTCTTCAATGGGTTTTAGGATCTTGGAATCATTTTATTCACACCTGCCGGAACACATAACTTGAATAAAATGCTTAATGAACATTAAATTATGCATGTATGCTAGAATTTAAGTTTATTGAGAGAAACTATGAATGATTATTTATTTGTTTATTCTTTTTCAATTGTAGTTTTAATTATGGCAAACAACAATTCATTCAACATTCGATCAATTCTCGAAAAGGAGAAGTTGAACGGGAAAAACTTCCTTGACTGGCAAAGGAACTTGCAAATAGTTCTTATGCAGGAAGAAAAGGAGTATGTCCTGGAAGAGGCGATGCCCGAAGCCGCAGGCGAAGGGGTCACTCAGGCAGCCCTCAATCGTTGGATTGATGCCAACAAGGATGTGAAATGTCTAATGCTTGCAACCATGAGTGCAGATCTACAGAAAACGTTCATCAACTCAGATGCTTTCACGATCATCAGTGAGTTAAAGAACATGTTCCAAGATCTGGCTCGGGTCGAAAGATTCGAGACTCATAGGCAAATTCTTGAGACCAAGCTTAAGAAAGGCGAGCCCGTAAGTCCACATGTTCTCAAAATGATTGGACTCATTGAGAATATGAGTCGGCTGGATCAGCAATTCTCTCAGGAAATGGCTGTAGACACCATCCTCCATTCTCTTCATAACGGGTATGATCAGTTCAAGCTGAACTACAGTATGAATAGTCTGGACAAAACGCTCACTGAGCTTCACGGTTTGCTGAAGACCGCTGAAAAGACGCTCAAAAGTGATAAGCAGGATGTGCTTATGGTGCGTGGGGGCAAGTTCAAGAAATTTGAAAAGAAGAGGAATGCTAAGAAAGGTGGCCACAAGGCCAGCCCAACTAAGCAAACTGGCGCCAAGTCTGAAAAGAGGAAGGTCAGTCAACCCACTTCTGAATCCGAATGCTTCTACTGCAAGAAAAAGGGGCATTGGAAGAGAGATTGCTTGAAACTAAAGGAAGATCAGAAGAACGGAACAATCGTTCCATCTTCAGGTATTTTCGTTATAGACTGTATACTTGCTAATTCAACTTCTTGGGTATTATATACAGGTTGTGGCTCACACTTATGTTCCAATCCACAGGGACTAAGAAGAAGTAGAAGGTTAAGCAAGGGTGAAGTCGACCTACGAGTGGGAAATGGAGCACGGATTGCTGCATTAGCTGTAGGAACTTATTATTTGTCGTTGCCCTCTGGGCTAGTTTTGGAACTGGAAGAGTGTTTCCATGTTCCAAGTCTTACTAAAAACATCATTTCGGATTCTTGCTTAGATGCTAAGGGATTTTCCTTTTTAATAAAAGACAATAGTTGTTCGTTTTATTTTAAAGAGATGTTTTATGGATCTGCTAGATTAGTCAATGGACTTTATTTATTAGATCACGAAAAACAAGTTTATAACATAAATACCAAAAAGGCCAAAAGGATGATTCAGATCTCACCTATCTGTGGCATTGTCGATTAGGCCATATTAACTTGAAACGCATGGAAAGACTTCAAAAGGAAGGAATTCTAGAACCATTTGACTTAGAGGATTATGGTAAATGCGAATCATGTTTACTTGGAAAAATGACAAAGCAACCTTTCTCTAAAGTTGGAGAAAGAGCAACTGAACTATTGGGTTTAATCCATACAGATGTATGTGGACCAATGAGTACAAATGCTAGAGGTGGTTTCAGCTACTTTATCACTTTCACTGATGACTTCAGTAGATATGGTTATGTCTACCTAATGAAGCATAAGTCTGAATCCTTTGACAAATTCAAGGAATTTTAGAGTGAAGTAGAGAATTAATTAGGCAAGAAGATTAAGGCACTACGGTCTGATAGAGGCGGTGAATATCTGAGCTATGAATTTGATGACCATCTGAAAGAATGTGGAATTCTATCAGAATTGACTCCTCCTGGAACACCACAATGGAACGGTGTGTCGGAACGGAGGAACGGAACCTTGCTAGACATGGTTAGATCAATGATGGGTCAGGCCGAACTTCCAATAGAATTTTGGGGACATGCACTAAATACAGCTGCACTCACTATAAATAGAGCTCCGTCTAAAGCTGTTGAAAAGACTCCATATGAGTTATGGTTTGGAAAGCCTCCAAATGTGTCTTTTCTTAAGATTTGGGGATGTGAAGTATACGTCAAACGATTAATTTCAGACAAACTTCATCCAAAAACTGGCAAATGTATCCTTGTGGGCTATCCAAAGGAAACAAAGGGGTATTACTTCTACAATACATCTGAGAACAAGGTGTTTGTTGCTCGAGATGGTATCTTTTTGGAAAGGAATCACATTTCCAAAATGACAAGTGGGAGAAAAGTAGACCTCGAAGAAATTCGAGTCGAACAACAAACTCTAGAGAATGCTCAAGATGACATTCAGGATGAAACTCAGAGATCTTTAGAAGTATCTGGTGAGAATCATGGACAATCTAGTGATGTAACCCCGCGTAGATCGCAAAGATATAGATCTCAACAAGAAAGATACTTAGGTATTTTGACGAACGAGAGATATGACGTTCTATTACTTGAAAGTGATGAACCTGCGACTTACAAACAAGCTATGACGAGCCCTAGCTCCAAGCAATGGAAAGAAGCCATGCAATCTGAATTAGACTCCATGTCAGAAAACCAAGTTTGGGATTTGGTCGATTTGCCAGATGGCTACCAAGCCATAGGAAGCAAATGGGTTTTCAAACTGAAAAAGGATAAGGATGGGAAACTTGAAGTTTTCAAAGCTAGATTGGTTGCAAAAGGTTACAGGCAAGTCCACGGTGTGGATTATGATGAAACCTTTTCACCAGTTGCAATGCTAAAGTCTATTCGGATAATATTAGCAATCGCTGCATATTACGATTACGAAATATGGCAGATGGATGTCAAAACCGTTTTCTTAAACGACGTTTTAACAGAAACTATGTTTATGACACAGCCTGAGGGTTTTGAGGATCCGAAGAATGCTAAAAAGGTATGCAAGCTAAAGAAATCAATCTACGGATTGAAGCAGGCATCCAGGAGCTGGAATATACGTTTTGATGAAGCAGTCAGTGACTTTGGTTTCATCAAGAACGCAGACGAATCTTGTGTATACAAGAAGGTCAGTGGGAGCAAAATTGCTTTTCTAGTATTATATGTCGACGACATATTACTTATTGGAAATGACATTCCTATGTTGAACTCTGTCAAGATTTGGTTTGGGAAATGTTTTTCGATGAAGGATCTTGGAGAAGCACAGTACATACTGGGCATCAAGATTTACAGAGATAGATCTAAAAAGATGATTGGACTTAGTCAAAGCACTTATATCAATAAGGTGCTTGAAAGGTTCAAGATGGCAGACTCCAAGCGAGGCTACCTACCCATGTCTCATGGAATGACTCTAAGCAAGACTCAGTGCCCAAAAACACTTGATGAGCGTAGACGAATGAATGGGATTCCATATGCATCATTGATTGGTTCAATAATGTATGCTATGATATGTACACGCCCGGATGTTGCGTACGCACTCAGTGCTACGAGCAGATACCAGTCAGACCGAGGAGAGGCACATTGGACTGCTGCCAAGAATATTCCGAAGTACCTGAAAAGGCACAAAGATGACTTCCTGGTCTATGGTGGAGATGATGAATTAATTGTTAAAGTCTGGGTTTGTCTTCTGCCTCAACGGAGGTGCAGTAAGCTGGAAAAGTGCTAAGCAAAGCACCATTGCGGATTCTACAGCTGAAGCGGAGTACATTGCTGCACATGAAGCAGCAAAGGAAGCTATATGGCTAAGGAAGTTCATAGGTGAACTTGGTGTAGTCCCCTCCATTAAAGGACCAATAGCTCTGTATTGTGATAATAATGGAGCTATTGCACAGGCAAAGGAGCCTAGACACCACCAAAGAGTCAAGCATGTACTTCGTAGATTTCACCTTCTACGAGAGTTCGTTGAAAGAAAAGAAGTCGAGATAAGCAAGATTGGAACTGATGACAACATCTCAGATCCATTGACTAAACCTCTGCCGCAGGCGAAGCACAACTCGCACACTACAGCAATGGGAATCAAGCATATTGGAGAATGGCTTTGATGTCCTTGTTTAATGTTTTAAATTTTTAGAGTTTAATTCTTTGTAAAACATTATTGGTTAATCATTCACAATAAATGAATAGAATTCATTTTCCATTTAATTTGTGGTTTATTAAATGATGAGCCCCTTCAATTTGACGAAATATTCAAGATAGACTGTCAGGACCAGTCCTGTGACTAAGAAATGTCTATCAAGTAAACTTGAACGTCAAAAGTTGAAAATGGTCCCTGGTCGGAGTTTTCTATAAAGATGGACGCATAGAAAACGTTAGACGACTAGAATGCAAGATGACTAGTAGTTCTGTTTCTTGAACTACATAATCATTTGCATAGATACTTACTTTTGGAAGACTAGTATCGGACAGACCTATGAAACTTTACTGTAAGAGATGAAAATATGTCATAAGTAAATTTCATTAAAATTATTAGACACTAATCCTCAATACCTGAGTGATTTGAGATTACTTGTTTGAGAACTGCTTACTTTGACGTTGACCAACCGTCGCACCGTAAAAGGAGGCTATAAAGGCAACGCTCAGGTAATCACCTATCAAACGAAGTCTAATCTCAAGATCGCAAGATTGGGATTGTCCTCCCATAAATCGGGATGAGATGCTGAAAAGTTGTACAAGGCCACTCGGAGAGCTAGAAACTGTAAAATGCATGGCCGTGCTCAGATGAATCATAGGCTATGATTATCTGTTTATTTGATCAGTTGAACTCTGAAACCGAGAAACATCTCTGGACGTAATAAGGATGACATCTCTTACCTTATGTTCAAGAGCAAGCATCAAGCGACAAAGGAATTAGGAAATGCACACTTGTCCCTAAGGACAAGTGGGAGACTGAAGGAAATAATGCCCTTGGTCCAAGTATGCATTTAATGATAAGTCTAATAAATGCGGTTCAGTATTAATTGACAAGTTAATAAATTCAGTGAGATCAAGTGAGCTGAATGCCTAGCTAGAGGCCGCTTCAGTTCAAGTGAAATTAATGATATTAATCCACAGCTTACTCTTGACTGAACCCGTGGGGTCACACAAATAGTACGTAAACGAATCAAGTATTTAATAGCATTAAATACTCCATCTATGGATATTCGGAATCGACGGATCTTGGTTTCAGTGGGAGCTGAGATCGTCAAAGGCAAGCAAATGAATACTCCGACATTGCCGGAAACGAAAATATGGATCGTATCGGAAATATAAATATTATCCAAGTAGTAGATGTTGCCGGAAACGGAAACATGGTACGTATCGGAAAATATTATTGGAAATGGAAGTATTCCGGAATCGGAAATATTGCCGGAAACGGAAATATTCTCAGAATCGGAAATATTATCGAAATCGGAAAATAATTCCGGAAACGGAAATATTAAATATTTGTTCGAAACGGAAATTAATTCCGGAATCGGAAATATTAAATATTGTTCGTATCGGAAATAAATTCCGGAATCGAGAATTTAATCGGAAGCGTATCGTACGAATTAGCATCGGACGAGGCCTGCCTGACGAAGGCCCAGCACGAAGCCGGACCATCGCCCAGCAAGCCAAAGCGCAACAAACACACGCCAAGCCTCGACCAGGCCCAACGTGAAGCCAAGGCCCAGCCAAGGCTTGGGCGCGCATGCGGAGCAAAGGGGGCTGCGACGAGTTGGGCCTTGCGCTGTGCACTCGGTGTGGACCGCAAGGCCTGCGTGTGGGCGTGCGGTGCTTGTGCGCCACTTGTGGGTGTGTTACTCGAATCCTAAAGCTACCGGGATTCGTCATATGATTAAATCTAATCCTAACATATAAAGTTTATTTAAATAGAGTCCTAGCAGGATTCTAATTAAATAAATTAGTATTCTAATAGGATTATAATTCCTTTTCCATCTATTATTATATACTAAAAGAGACACCAGGAATGACACATGTCAATTCCTGGTGTTTTTCCGCCTAAAATATTTTCCTAAAATATACGGAGTATATCTTATATTATTTTATTCTATTCTCTACCCTTTTTATAAACTATCTATGTATGGAAAAAATATTAGTTTATAATTTATGGAAATAATAGATACCACGTAATAATAATTTTGCTAAATTCTTTTTTATATAATATTTTAGTCAAATCGATACGTTAATAATATAAATTATAGGGATTATTTATATTAAATTTACCTAAATTATATTCACTCGATATGTTGGTCAAAGTAGCATATTACACATATATAATATGCATATTAGATAAATAAATATAAATGAGTATGTTTAATTTTTTTTTTTAATTATGCAGTAGTTTGGGGATATTTAGTTAAATATTTTGTAAAAAAAATTATCATAATTCGTGCGTGCACGGGTCTAATCTAGTAACTCTATAAATAGGTGCCTAGGGTCACATATTTAAAAACAATATGGAAGTATTCAAAGGTAAGATTTTGGAGCAAAAATCAGCCAAACACTTGCAACCTATTTAGCCAAAAATCCTAGGAACCTTAAGGGCGATTCTAGTTGGTCAAGCTTAAGGCGGATCCGGACGTGCTGTGGACTATCTACGGAGGGACGTCACTTGGAGTCCTAAAGACTTGTTCTTGTTCGGTTCGGGCGTAGCTAGGGAGGGCAAGCTACAAAGTGTATGCATCTGAATTATGCTAAATGATTATGTGTAAATAATATGTTTCCTGGCATTAAGGTTTTCCGCATGATTTATGTTTTGTCATATGTATCATAACCTAACAATTACAAGCACCTACGACGCCACAGAAACCGACATTTAAATAAAACAGTCTACGGATGAGGGGTCGTCGAGCTTCCCTCCTGGACGTCCTGATCTTCAGGAGAATTCACCTCCTCTTCCTCAGCGTCCTCATCCTCCCCTTCACTAAAAAAACTCGGGAGGATCACGACCAAGGCGTTGAGCAGCTGAGACGGCCATTTGGTACGAAATCCGGCGTCTAAACCAGGAAAAGTCCTTCCCGTCCATTGACTGATCCCAAGCCCGCCGAGCATTTTCCAGAATGGCCTCCTCCCCAAGCTTGAAAGAACTAGCGGCTTCCCCCGGAATATTTTCGATCTCGTCCTGGGTGGCCTTGAGCTTCTTCTCCAGGGCGTCCACCTTGGTAGAAAAGTTGGTGACTCTCTCCGAGACGGCAGCATACCCAGTCCTTAGCGCAGACAACTTCTCCTCATGCTCCAGCAGCTTTCTTTCGTAATCTTAGGCATCCTCCTCAGCCTTCCTCAGGGAAGCCGTCTCCCACCTGATCTGGATATCCGCGTCCTCATTGATCTGGTTAGCCTTTTTCTCAGCATACTTCTCATGATTCTCAATCTGGTCCCTGTGCTTCAATGCATGTCAAAACGGTATTGCCTACCCTAGGCACATCGGATGAAGAGCTGCCACAAAACAAAGCAGACTTAATTCACTTCCAAAAAATTAGGAGGAGAACTAAAAGGAATAAAACCAAAACTTAAAAAATATATATACTTACGTCAAGTACGAGGGACTGCATGGCCCCAAAGAATCCCTGGTCAATTCCAGGCAGAGAGCTCACATACTCCTCAGGGATAGCATCATAGACGGCAGAAATGATCTTGTCCTTTTCCTCTGAGCTAAACCCGCCAGACGGGGGAATATTCGCCACCTCGGCCCGTCTCATCCGTTTGAACATATCACCTGAGCCAATATCCATATATTAATCAATATATCAAATCACTTAGTTATCAAGACGTCCTGAGTATTAAACAACTAACCAGTCGACGGAGCCGGCGGAGGCATTGTTGCATCCCCAGCAGGAAGAGAGTCTTTGGACTCCTTGCCCTTCCTCTCTCTCGAAGAGGAAGCAGTAGCCCAGCCAACATCTGCAGCAGCGCCAGGAGCATCAACCTTACCAGTGCCCGTCCCAGTAGCAGCCGCTTTGACCGCGGAACCACCATCGTCTGCCGCCTTGGGAGACGCCTCCTTTTGTTCAGGAGGAAGATCGGTCGCTTGAGGAACAGGAGTTTCCTCTCCCCCAGCCAGAGGGACAAACGACTTCTTCACTGATGGCTTAGCCGCAGCATCAGTACTGCCCAGCTTCTTGAAGAAGGGTCTCTTGGGCTTAGGGGCCACTGCCGAAGAAGCAGGACGCTTCTTCGTAGCCGACGAGGTGGGCTCCTAAAATGAGAAGGGTAAAAAACCAGCATAGACTTTAAAGGCTACAGAAATGCGTCCAATTGAATAAAACGTACCTTAGAAGCATCACCTGAAGCCCCCTCATCAGACTTCTTTGAAGATTCTTTCTTCTTGGCCTCCACGGCCTTGAAGACGTCATCAGTATACACCTGGGAAAACCAGGTAGGCATTTCCACCAACCCCTTGTCTTCTGGGGACAGACAACTCATGGCAGAATCTACACAAATCAAGGGGATCAGTGAAGGATAAGAAAACAAGGTTTTTTGTGGAAAATAAATGCAATACTACCTCTAGGCAAGTAAGGGCAGAGACCAACGACTGCAAGAAAGACCATGTTGGTGAATTGACCCACATGGGGAAGCCAACTGTTAGGCACCCACGCGTGACTCTTCGCAGACAGCCGATACATTTCGGCCTGAAATAAAGGCTTTACGAGCCTCCATTCCCTTGACAGAAGGCGAGGATAGGCGTCAGTCTTAGACAAGAAGCGAGGCCGATAATTCCAGCGTGAAAGACGCTCTGAAAGAGGGAGGTCCTCCATTCGGATGATAGACCATTTGGTCCTCCACCATACCCATCTAGAGGACTTACCCACTACCGTTTTATAACCCCGCCGGCTATACAGGGTGAACCATCCCTGGGGAGAACGAGAAGAAGGAGCGATGTCTACAAGTCTAACAAAGGAAGGAAAGGAAGGGGTGACGTCACTCAACGCACACTTGGAAATATAACCAAAGACATTCGCCCAAGAATTAGGGGTCAGCTGGGCTAGGCTAATGTCATAACCGTCTAAAACGTCCATTACAAAAGGGTGCAGAGGAAACCTAAGGCCCAATCTAAAGGCGGCCGTATAGACATCAACCTCTCCCAAAGAAAGACGGTCTAGCGTATTATGGGGACGAGGACACCTAAAGCTAAAACCACGAGGCAAGAGCACGAAACGTTCGAAGTCACGTCCTTGCTCCTTTAGGTATCTCAACCATTTCCTGCTGGGGAGGATGTCAGAAGGAAACAAGTCCACATCCTCCTTTCCACAAACAATAGGGGGAAGATTCTTTGCAAACTCCTCGTCAGAAGAGCTGGAAGAATCATCTTCAAAATCCTCACGTGGGATGCGAGGACGGCAGACCACACTCTTTCTTCTCCTTGAAGAACGTGCCACCCTAGAACCCCCGTCTCCTGAATGAGAGGAGCTAACTCCACCCCGATTTCTTTGGGACGGGTTCGAAAAAAAGGAACCCTGCTGTCCCTCTCTCGTGGTGCTCCCCATGGTTGTTTGCTTAATACGAGCCATGCCGTCCTGCATAAGGAACAGGACGTCTAACTTAAGAAAAGAGGAAAAAGCAAAAAAGAACGGGTACGCCGTCCAGATACAAGAAAAGCGGCAATTGATAAGACGTCTCCCCAAGAAATAAAAGCATCAAAAACAAAAGTAAAAATTTCAGAAACATGCAGAAACAAGAAACTAACAAGAATGCTTACCAGTAAGTGATCAAACTGCTGAAATAATCAGGTGAATTGTCCAAACTCCAAGAACAACGAACGAAGAATCCAAGAACAGTCAATGCAAACACAAGAAGATCGTCGAAGGGAAATCGCTCTCTCTCTCTCTCTCTAGAAATTTCTCTGAAAAATAACAAAAGGCAAATGAGGAAAAAAAAACGATTTCTTGAGATTTTAAAGGCAAAAACCAGGCTCCTAAAAGCAACCACACGTGGCACTCACCATATCAAGAAGGCTACCCCACCTGGGAAAGGGCCCCCTCCTCGAGGGGCAAATGATTTGGCCTAAAATAAAAGGCTGCCACATGGCTTTACTAGGATGGCCAAAAAGGAGGGCAAAGATTCTCCAGCATGGATACCCAGAATCTATATTGAGCCCATATCCGCATCCAGACCCAGGGCCCATGTCTTAGGCCCATGATCCCATTTGATTGGAAAGAGTCCCTGGTCAAATCATGACTGAAATCCCAACATACAAAGGGCCCAACAGGTCTAATCAAATCTCCTATCATTGGACACATGTCCAAATCTGGGAAAGCACCCAAGCATCAAGTCAGGGTTTGAGGATCAAATCCCAAGAAACCCTAGCACTATAAATAGTGCAGATCCCTAGGTAAAAGGGGCATTCAATTCATTCCCACCTACTTTAAACTATCTTTGCTCTGCCTTCTCTCTAAAATTACTTCTCTCTCTAGCTTATACTTACTTAGGCATCGGAGGGAATATTCCTACGGAAATCTTCTTGTTTTGCAGGTTGCCAGAGGATTGTGCCAGGTCATACTTGGTACCTCCGAGGAATGCCGGACACGTCATCACCGTAAAAGATCCCACAACAATAACCTAACAGTGGTATCACGAGCCTCTAATTAATTCCATAACCAATTATAGTTAACATGGTTAAATTTTATAAATTTGCAATGAATCAAAGGGGTGATTAATTTCGATTTATGTAATTAATTGCAAATTCTTGCGATTATTTAATTATATGTTCGCAGGATTTTCGGCAGTTTAGTCAATAATGGTCGGAATAGTATAATTTTATAGTGAATTTCGCATGTAAACGACGTTTTAAAATTTTGACTAAAATCAATGATTTGATGCCGAACCCAAAATTCCCAAATTCGAAGCCTAACTATGACTTTTCGGAGGTTTTAGTTTTCCGAACGCAAAATTTATAATTTTTAGGATGTTAAATTAAATATTTGCGAATCTTGTATGTAAATCTTGAAACTATGATTGACCTACTGTATATGTTTAACAATTTTAATGGCTAGACTTGTTAATTATACAACCTAATTTGTAATTGTAATTAATTTGTTAAATTCGAATAATTTAGAATTTGATTTGATTTTCATAATTTATTATGCAATTTAATTAGGAACCTATGATTAAAAACCACCATAAAATTTGTTAAAATTGAAAAGTTTTAAAATTTCATGACCTAGATTTGAATCCATGAAAATAAATATAATCGAAAATTAATTTGAATAATAAATTTTCGATTTTTCGCCCAAAATTTATGAAATTAATATGATTTATTAATTCGTCAATAAATTTAAATAATAAAAGTTTTGATTTTTATAAAATCCGATCACGAATTTTGCACGCACGAAGCAATGGACGCTAAGTGTTACTCTTAAGGGGTGTTGTATAGTGCGGGCATGCGACAACGAGCAAGGGAGCTCGTCGCCTATGCGGTACAATGCAGCGAGCAAGGGCGTGGCACATGAGCGCAAGGCAGCAGCCCTGCTGTGCGCTATGTGCTGCGTGCATGTGGGCTGGAGGGGCGAGGAGCAAGGCAGCGAGCACAAACACACCGAGCGCGCGCGCAACGTTGGCTGGCTCGTCCAGCAGCGTTGCCCAACCCATCGAGGGAAACCTCGACACAGTGGGCGAGCGGGCTGCGCGCAAGCGTGGCTTGCTCGGCTTGCTGCGTTTGCGCGTGGCTGCTCGTGGCTTGCGATACGATCAGTCGAGCGACAGCCCTGGGGCACTGCTGCTACGTGGACTCAACGAGGCATGAGCGCGAGCCCATGGCCTTGTCTTGGCCCGATTGGTTCGTTTTAATTTTAATTTTAATTTTTCGGTTGAAAACGATTTTAATTAAATTTAAATTCGTAATTTAATTTTTTTCTCGGAATTTAATTTTGAATAATTGAATTATTATAAATTTATTTATACTAATTATTTTACTAAAATTAAAACTTTGATTAAATTTAAATTAATTACTTTAATCAACTGAAATTAAATTAAAGGATTTAAATAATAATTTATATGAGCTTTAAATTTTAATTGAATTTGTAAGTTTCCTGTTAGACTAGGAAATACAATTTTATGTTTAAAATTCGTAAAGCATGTAAAAGTTCTTGGTTTTAGTGGGAGCGTTTTAGTCATAAACTCTTGATTAGGTCTACATTCTTTTAAGGTTAAAACAACTCGATTAGAATTAATAAGGATTGAATAATTTGTAGATTATTGGAAGCCTTGATTAATTGATGCAAATATTTATGTGATGCATAATATGTTCTACTAACCAGCTATGTGGGCCATTCATTAATAAATGAATGGGTGAATGGTATATGGTAAATGTACTGTTTTGCAGGTTATGGAAAGTGACTAGTATGACCCAAATATGATAGAAAATATGGTATGCGTACCATTAATTTGAATGTAAAATTGGTCTAATGCACCAAAGTTTTTAATTTTAAATATGGTCTGCGTACCATCAAATAGTTGTAATTAGTTTAAATTATAGCTTATCCTATTTGAAGAAATTGGTGCCTCCCATGGTGAAATTCAAGACGGAGTTTCCAATCCATTTTCAAGACGGAGTTTGAAGTTGAAGCTTCAAGATGAAGTCGGGCCATACTAGATGTAATACCTCGTATTTTTATAATAATTATAAATATATTTTATTATATTTATAAAGCATTTTATGATTTTTAGAATTTATTTTGCATTTAAATATTATTTAAATATTAATTAGAATATTTATTATTTTAATTAATTATGAAACGAATTTAATTTTCGAGTCGGGATATTTAATGGGTCGCAAGTAATTTTAAAGATTTGGTTTTTTAAAATAAAAGTCCAACTTGTTTCATTAAACGAGCCCAATCAAAAGAATTTAATTCTAAGCTCTAGGCTAGCCCAATCATTTAATTGCTAAGCCCAATGTCAATTCCCAAGCCTAGCCCACTAGGGATTTGAGAGCCTATAAATAGGACTCTCCTCATTAAATGATCCCCTTGTTTTTCATTAAAGCCTTTATTCTTTTCTTGCCCCACACTCCTCTTTTCTCTCTCCTTGTGCCGGGCTCCCGCACCCGCACTCGACCAAGCACGCTGCTCGTCGAGCCTCGCCCATCGCTTCCCCTCGTCGCCCACACTCTCTCTCGCCCTCGCTGTGCTGCTGTGCGCTGCTGCTTCTCTCCCCTAGCCACACTCGCACACCTCTTTCCCTCGCTCGCAGCCAGCGCTGCCCCCTTCCCCTTGTCGCGCGCTGCTGCTGTTGTTGCTGTGGTGCGTTGTTGCTGCCCTCTCCCAGCCGCACGCACACTCCCTCTCTCTTGCTCGCCCAGCCCGCGCACTCGCCCTCGTGCCGCGCGGCTGTGTGCGCCCCTACTGCTGCCTTTGTTCCTTCGCGCGTGCGCCGTGTGTGTGTGTGTGTGTGTGTGTGTGTGTGTGTGTGTGTGTGTTTGTTCATTCGTTCAATTCTTTCGCCCAATCACATTTAATCCGTGGTTGTTCCGTGCTATAGGCCGGATTGGTATAATTCTCTTCTTCCTTACCAATTCTATTTCAATTCCGTATTTTAAATTATATTATTATCATTGTTTTGAATAATTAAAATGCTGGGAAACGGTTATGAACACCATATTGTGATGTTTTACGTGTTTTGATTCTTGAGGCGTATTTTAATTATTAAAGCATGAATTTTCAGATTTGTTTATATATTAAAGGTTTGATTTTTATGGTGTTAAAGTGATTTTTATTGGAAAAGTCAAGTTAGGGTTTTAGCCTAGACCTAATGGGTAAATTGATTAGCATAATTAGGTGATTAATTTAATTATGATAATCAATTATATTTTCAGATTTATAAAAAGGTTCAAAATGTTGAATTTTATTGATTTTAAGGGTGGAAAAAGTATGTTTTCGTACTAGGGATTGGTTTTGCAAATTGAGACGATTAATTTATTAACGAACGATTAATTTCTAATTATTATCAAGGTTTTATATTTTATAAAGTTGCTGGAAATTTAATGAACATGGAAATAATTAAGGTTTCATTATTTTGATGATAGGAGGTGATTTCTAAGTGAGAGATCGTATTTTCAAAGTGGCCCCTACGCTTAGATGTTCAAGGTAAGTTCAAGTCTAGGGCGACCACATTATTTGTCAAGGGACATTACATGATTGTTATTGATGTGAATTATAGTATGTGAACTTGGTGGATTCATATTTGTTTGGTGAACGATCATGTGAATTATTATTATTGGAATTATTGATTTGTTGTTTGAACAAGCATGTTGGGACTATTGTGAGTATGGATTTCATTGTCAATCATGTTGTTCAATATTTATGCATGTATGGTTGGTTTCACATGCAAGGGATGAATTATTTATTGTTATGCTATTGCACGGGATGTCTAGCATACTTTTGACCCAATTATTCGTGCCTCGTTGCACTATTTATTTTACCATATGTGAAGGGTCCGCTCACGTAAGTCACCGCACATGTAGGGTTCAGTTGGGAATATTGTATATGAAATGAATTAGGATTTGTCGTGCAAGGGCACAACCCTCATGTTAATGGGCATGATGTGGAATCTCACTTTTTGTGAGAAGGAACTTGGTAGTTTCACTACGTCTTGATTTATTGATCACAAGTCCTAAAGGATTATAATGAGATTGTTTTGGTTGTTGTTTATTGAATGTATGTTTGTTTGAGTCTCGAGTTCGCCTTAATAAAATATTAATAAACGTAAATTGCAAACAGAACAAACTTCAAAACTCTTGGAACGTATATACCTTGAGTATGAACAATGGGGGGAGACTTCCCGGAAAGCTTGATCTCCTACTAATGATACATGATGTTGTTTCATTTAATTTATGCGCGGGAATTCCGTCGGTATGGTCCGATACTTGGTATGGTCCGATATTCGTTATTGTAATACCTTGTATTTTTATAATATTTATAAGTATATTTTATTATATTTATAAAGCATTTTACGGTTTATTAACATTTAAATAATATTTAAATGTATTTTATTTAATGCATTTTAATTAATTAGAATATTTATTATTTTAATTAATTACGAAATGAATTTAATTCTTGAGTCGGGAAATTAAATGAGTTGCAAATGATTTTTAAAGCTTCGGGTTTTAAATAAAAAGTCCAATTCGTTTTATTAATCGAGCCCAATCCAAAGAGTTTAAATTAAATCCTAAGCTAGCCCAATCATTTAATTCCCTAAGCCCAATTCTAATTTCTTAAGCCTAGCCCATCAAGGGATTAGGGAGCCTATAAATAGGACTCCCCCATCATTAAATGAGCCCCTAAAATTCATAAACCCTATTTTTGCCTTGCTTGCCCAACACTCCTCTCTCCCTCTCTTCTCTCGTCCGCACGCACGCATCTGTGCTCCTGCCCTCGTGCTGCTCGGCCTCACGCCCAGCGCGCTGCCCTTGTGCCCTCGTGTGTTGTCGCGCCCCAGCGCCCAGCACTCCCTCACTCCCTCTCTCGCCCTCGCGCGCCAGCGCCCACACTCGCTCGCTTGCTCTCTCTCGCGCCAGCGCCCACACTCGCTCGCTCGCTCTCTCTCGCGCCAGCGCCCACACTCGCTCGCTCGCTCTCTCTCGCGCCAGCGCCCACACTCGCTCGCTCGCTCTCTCTCGCGCCAGCGCGCGCTGTCCCTCTCGCCCCTCGCCCGCAGCCGCAGCGTGCCCTCGTGCCTGCGTTGCTGCTGTGTCTCATTGTTGTTCGCGTGCTCCGCGCACGCCCTAGCTCTCGCCCCTTCTCTCGCGCGCGCGCCCCAGCGTGTCGTGTGCCCTGTCCCGCGCGCAAGCGCTGCTGTGCCCTTCGCCCATGCGCGCACACACGCGTGTGTGTGTGTTGTTCGTGCTCGTAATTCGATTTCTTTTTCGCCCAATCACATTAATTCGTGGTTGTTCCGTGCTCTAGGTCGGATTGGTATAATTCTCTTCTTCTTTACCTATTCTATTTAAATTCCGTATTTTAAATTATTATATTAATATTGTTTTGAGTAATTAAAATGCTGGGAACCGGTTATGATCGAATACCGTGGTTTGAGGATTTGTGTGTTGTGATTCATTAGGTTGGTTTTAATTATTAAAGGAGGAATTTTCAGATTTGTTTATTAAATAAAGCATTGATTTTTATGATAATAAACTAGTTTTATTGGGATTTTCAAGTTAGGGTTTTAACCTAGACCTAATGAGTCAATTGATTAGCATAATTAGGTGATGATTTTAATTATGATAATCAATTATATTTTCAGATTTGAATAAAGGTTTAAAGTGTTGATTTTTATTGATTTTTAAGGCGGAAAAAGTATGTTTGGTACTTGGGATTGATTTTGCAAATTCAAACGATTGCATTATTGAAAAACGATTGAATTCTAAAGTCTAGAGGAGGTTTTAAATTTTATAAAGTTGCTGGAAATTTAATGAACATGGAAATAATTTAAGTTACATTATTTTGATGATAGGAGGTGATTTCTAGTTGAGTGCTCGTTATTGCAAAGTGGCCCCTACGCTTAGGTATTCAAGGTACGTACAAGTCTAGGGAGACCACACCTTTTTGTCAATGACATTACATGATTGTTGATGATGTGAATTACATTATGTGGAATCATGTTTATTTTGGTGAACGAGCATGTGATTTGTGATGTTGGATTTATTGGACTAGTTGTTGAACAAGCATGTTGAAATTATTATGAGTATGGATTTCATTGTCAATCATGTTGTTCAATATTTATGCATGTATGGCTTATTTCACATGCAAGGGATGGATTATTTATTTGTATGCTATTGTACGGGATGTCTAGCATACTTTGAGCCAATTATTCGTACCTCGTTGTACTATTTATTTTACCACATGTGAAGGGTTAGCTCACGTAAGCCACCGCACATGTAGGGTTCAGTTGGGAATATTTTGTATGAAATGAATTAGGATTTTTCGTGCAAGGGCACAACCCTCATGTTAATGTGCATGATGTGGAGTCTCACTTTGGTGAGGAGGAACATGGTAGTAATATCACAAGTGTCTTGCCTTGTTGATCACGAGTCCTAAAGCATTTAAAATAAGATTGTTTTGGTTGTTGTTTATTAACTGTATGTGTGCATGTTGGTGAGTCTTGAGTTCGCCTTTAATAAAATATTAATAAACGTAAAGTGCAACCAGAACAAGCTTCAAAACTCTTGGAACGTATATACCTTGAGTATGAACAATGGGGGGAGTCTTGCCGGAAAGCTCTTACTCCTACTAATGATACAAGACGTTGTTTCATTTATATTACGCGCAGGAATTCCGTCGGTATGGACCGATTTTATTATTATTATTATTATTATATTTGGTGTATGGTTGGCTCCCATCACCTTTCCTTTATGGAACTTTCTTTTGGCCCGTTCGAAGCTTATTCTAATTAAATTGTGAGTCAAGAGTCGAGTCAAGTGTCGAGTCTTGTATTCATGATTGGTTGTCAATTATTATATGGCTTTTGCATTGTGATTAGTACTTAGTGAGTGATGCATATTTTAGTTTCATTCACTCTATGCTTGTAAGTACTCAGCTTTTGCTGACTACATGCTTTGTGTGTCCCGGTCATGGCCTTTGCCTTAATGACCCTATGATGATCTATCATTTGCACTTGCATTGATGGAGAGTAGAATAAAATAGCAGGTTGGTAGATCGGAATCATGTGGCTTGGGATGATCGAGAGAGTTGCATGTTTTCGTATTTTGAACTATTTAACTTTACTTTAATTATGTTTGAAACGTTTGAATTATTTATACTTTGGGTTTTGGGCCATTATGGTTCCAAATTGTAGGAGGCCTCAATATTTCATTAATTATGGTTTTTAAAAGTTGGTTGACATTTAATTCCGCTGCGTAATTCTGGTAATAGCCTTAACCGTTATCACGGTGGCGGTAATACTTTAGTAATTCCTTTATTTTAAGTTGGAAAATGGTTTTATAAAAGCAAGGAATTATTAGGGTGTTACAGTTATATTATTTATTTTGGTGTTTGTTGGACTCCCAACACCCTTCCTTTATGGGATATTCTTTTGGCCCGTTCGAAGCTTATTCTAATTAAATTGTGAGTCAAGAGTCAAGTCAAGAGTTGAGTCATGTATTCATGATTTGTTTGTTATTTGTTAAATGGCTTTTGAATGTTGATTATTACTTTAGCGAGTGATGCATGTTTATAGCTTTATTTCACTCTATCCTTGTAAGTACTCAGCTTTTGCTGACTACGTGCTTTATGTCTTTTGGTCATGGCCTTCGCCTTAATGACCCTATGATGATCCATCATTGCACTTGCATTGTTGGGGAGTAGATTTATTTTAGCAGGTTGGTAGATCAAAGTACGATCGAAATCATGTAGCTTGGGATGGTTGAGAGAGTTGCATTCTGTTGTGCTTTGAACTATTTTAAATTATACTTTAATTATGTTTTGAGTTCGTTGGATTTTAATACTTTGGTTTTTGGGCCGTTATGGTTCCAACTTGTAGGAGGCCTCAATAATTATTATTTATGTTTGGTTTGAAAGTTAGTTAACATTAATTTCCGCTGCGTAATTCTGGTAATAGCCTTAACCGTTATCATGGTGGCGGTAATACTTTAGTAATTCCTTTATATTAAGTTGGAAAATGGTTTTATAAAAGCAAGGAATTATTAGGGTGTTATCAAGTGGTATACTAGATCTTAGTTTCATTCCTTTTTTGTAGTAAGTAATACTACAAAGTGGTAATCGGAGACTAATGCTTCTTTGTAGTAATTCATACTACAAAGTGGTATTTGCGGAACTTTAGGATTTTTAAATATTATTTTCCTAAAGTCAAAACGTATTATTTTGAGTACTCAATATTTTAAAGGTCAAATACCAATTATTCTGGGTCGTTTGAAATAAGTTGAAAAGTTTAGGATTATTATTTTATTTTATCTATTTTATCCGAATTTTTTTTATTATTTTTATTCGAATTTCCGATTTTTTTTTGTTATTATTTCAAATTTCTTCAAATTATTTTCGGATTTTAGTTCTATTAAATATCCAAATTTATTTTTTTGAATTTCTTTATTACTTTCCGGAATTTTTTTTAAAATTAAATATCCGAAATTAATTAATTTAATTAATTAATGATTCTTATTAATTTTTGATTTTAATTTTAATAATTTCAACTAAGTTAGGAGTTATTTCTTAATTAATTTGGAAAATTAATATTACTTTCAAGTGAGGAATGGGTAGATTAAGAAGGGCATATTAGTTAAGTATGCATTTTATGTGATAATGTGATTTATTAATTACCATGTATATGTTTTGACCATGTTTTAGCTTGCTTTGTGTGATTATTTGCATCATACTTCATGTTGAGCATATACTTTTGCATTGAAATTGTATGGCTCCACGAACTATTTATTGTATCCTTTTTGGGTTGGAATTTCTTTGGGAACGCGTTAGTAAGACTTTTTAGTTGTGAATTTTCAGGATTTAGGATGCTACATTCTAAGTTCTCAAGTCTAGGATACCTAGAGAAGCTGGATAACGAGACTCCTCATATGTATGTTCAGAAGATCGTGTTTGCTTGCAACTACTTTGCTTCAACCAAGGATATGCCACATCTTAGGCATAAGGATATGATAGCTAGTATGGTTATTCATTGTTTTCCCTATAAGAACCCTTACATAGACCTTAAGAACAAGTTCAGTGACATGTACTATAATGATGGTACCCCTAATTGGTACAAATATGGGACTGGAGATGGTAGGTGGAAGTATGATACTGAGGTTCTCACTACTATCTTAGAGGTTGCCGAAAATAGTTATGAGGATGGAAAATACTCTGCGGGTCTAGGTATGGGCTATGGAGGAGAAGAAAGTGATGGTGAAGATGGTATGATGCATGATGAGCAAGCTAATGATATTGAGGAGGATGATGATGATGTAGTTGAGATTGAAAACCCTAATCCTGTAGTTCCTGAACCAACAATTGAGATATCTAGTGGATCTGAGGATGAGCTTGAAGAGGACAAATGTGGTTGATAGTGTGCCATAACAGGATGATGAGGCTATGGATGAAGACTTTGATCCGGAAGAAGACTTGGATGATCCTAATGATCAAGACTTTACTCCATAGCAATACAAAGAAAGAAATGATCGTCGTGATGACATTAGTCTTTAAAGAAATGTAATCCTCAGTTATTTATTTCGTTGAGTAATAAAGTGGCAAAGCTACTATTTATGGTTATTAGTTCAATTATGGTTTAGAGAAATAAAAGAAATGTTATTGATGGATGTAAGACTTTATCATTGAAGTATTAATAAAAGCATCGAATTTCTTTTGTTATTTCTTAAGTTCAAATCTCGATTAGAAGTTTCGTGGGTATCGCAAAGGGGTTAATTGTTATTTTTTCAATGAAATTTTATGTGCAAGGTGGTCAATTTGACAACCATCTAAATTACATGCATCGAATAAGTGGGAAATAAGGCCCAAAGTGGCGCCAACTTCCCCTAGGACGCGTTTGATTTGTGCTCTTGTTGCGAGTGGGTTCAATGTCGAACTAGTGCCTTAGTGATGTCGTGTCCAACCAATATTAAAGTTGGTCTTTTATTCTATTCAGGAGAAGGGATATGGCTAACCAAGAGATTTCTGAAGTGGTTAGACAACTAGCTGAGGTAGTTCGAGACCTAGCTCAAACTAGAGCCAACCCAGTGCATGATCCGGTTGGGGAAATGTTTAAGAAAATAGCTCAAAGCAAGCCTCCACTGTACAACGGGGAGATTGAACCAAGTGTACTTGAAAACTGGTTGAGAGAATTTGATAAGCTTATCCTAGCTGTGAACTGCCCCGAAGACCTTAGGGTAAACAGTGTTGTGTATTACCTTAGAGGTGAAGCTGATTTATGGTGGCAACGATGTGAGAATACCCGTAGAACCACACCTAACTTTGGGGGGGAAGCTTTTAAAACCGCATTGAGGAACAAGTTTTACCCACCTTACCTGAAGAAGAAAAAGGCGCAGGAGTTCATCGAACTCAAAATGGAGGGGTTGTCTGTAACGGAGTACTATTCCAAGTTTATAGAGCTGTCTGGGTTTGCACCTGAAGTGGTAGCAACGGAAGAGCTTAGAGGTTTAAGAATGGATTGACCATGGACTTACAGTTTTTGTTGTCTGGAGAGACCTTTACCTCATTAGACACCCTGTACGGAAAAGCTGCTCACCTATATGGGTTACAACAAAGGAAGAATGGAGGTGCTGAGAAAAGAAAGGATGTTGGAAACTCGAATCAGGGGAGTAACCAACAGAATCAAGGGCATGGGAATTTCCAGTTTAGGGCTAACAATGGTGGAAATCGCAACAACCAAGGTGGTGAAAACCAGTCTGGAAGGAATGGAGTAAGGACCTACGACTGCAGGCGCTGTAACATGAATCAACCTGGAAAGGATTGTGACGGAAACCTAGTGACCTGTAGGTTCTGTCAGAAGTTAGGCCATAGAGAGTACGAATTATATTCTAAGAATGGAAAGCCTAACCAAGGTAACCACCAGAACAATAATCGGAATAACCAAAACCGAAATGGAGGAAATGGAGGTGGAAACCAAAGGAGTTACCAAGGTGGTAACAATAGCAGTGGCAATCACCAGAACCATGGAAAGCCTGGAGGAAACCAACAGCAGAATGGGAACCGAAACAACAATGGAAACACCAATGGAGGTGGCTATAACAAAGGAGTTGCCCAAGGGAAGATGAATGTGATATCTAGGCAAGAAGCAGAAACTTCCTCTGACGTCATAGATGGTACTTTTTCTGTTAACTCCGTTGTAGTTAAAGTACTATTTGATTCTGGTGTAACATATTCTTTTATCTTAGTAGACGTTTTGGGAAAATTAGGTTTGAAAGAGCCTGAAACAATTGAGGTACCTATAGTCATACCTACTGGTAGCATAGTAAAGTGTACCAAAATCCATAGAGATGTGCCATTGACCATAGCCAAGACCGTATTTCTATCTAACCTAATCGAGTTTGAGTTAGGAGAGCTAGATGTGATTCTAGGGATGGAATGGTTGGCCTTGTTCAAAGCCAAAATAGATTAGAAGCAAAAGATTTACTTGAGGTCTAACTTAGGCAAAGTAGTGTCGTATCGACGTTATGGTAAACCTAAGAACACAGGGATTATCACGGCAATGGAACTCGTGAAGCTAGTCAGTAAAGGGAACCCAGTCTTCTTATGCAATGTGAGAAACCTAGAGCATGTGACCAAAGATCAACATGAGGACATTGCGGTAGTGAATGAATTCCTCGATGTGTTTCCGGAAGAGATTCCGGGGATGCCTCCCAATCGACCTATTGACTTTACCATAGACTTAGTGCCTGGAACCGCGCCTATCTCGAAAGAACCATATCGAATGGCTCCAGCAGAAATGAATGAGTTGAAAGGCCAATTGGAAGATCTGTTAGAGAAAGGTTATATTAGGCCAAGTGAATTGCCTTGGGGAGCACCAGTCTTGTTCGTGAAAAAGAAAGATGGAAGTATGAGACTCTGTATAGACTACAGGGAGCTCAATAAGGTCACGATCAAGAATAATTATCCTTTACCTAGGATAGATGACCTATTTGACCAACTGAAAGGAGCAGGAATCTTTTCAAAGATCGATTTGCGCTCAGGTTATCATCAATTGAGAATCGCTGATCTCGATATACCAAAGACCGCATTCAGGACTAGATACGGACATTATGAGTTCACTGTTATGCCTTTTGGGTTAACCAATGCACCTGCAATATTTATGGACTTAATGAACCGTGTGTTCCATACTTATTTGGACAAGTTTTTAGTGGTTTTCATAGATGACATCCTAGTGTATTCAAAGAGTGAAGAGGATCACGCTGAAGACTTGAGATCTGTGTTGAGTACGCTGAGAGATAACCAGTTGTATGCCGAGTTCTCAAAGTGTGAATTTTGGTTGGAAAAGGTTGCATTTTTGGGACATTTTGTGTCTAAAGAAGGAGTGGCAGTAGACCCTATTAAGATCAAAGCTGTTAGTGAATGGCCTGCACCCAAGAGTGTGACTGACATTCAAAGTTTTCTGGGATTAGCTGGTTACTATAGACGTTTTGTGCAAGACTTCTCTAGGATAGCCAAGCCAATGACAACCTTGATGAAGAAGGAAGCAAAGTTTGAGTGGAATGACCAGTGTGAGGAGGCGTTCCAAGCCTTGAAGACGCGATTGACAACCGCGCCGGTGTTAACTTTGCCAGATGAGAGTGGTATCAATGATGTATATAGTGATGCCTCTAAGAATGGTTTAGGGTGTGTATTGATGCAGAACGAAAAGGTGATTGCGTATGCATCGAGGCAGTTGAAACCGTATGAATCCTATTACCCTACCCATGATTTAGAGCTAGCCGCCACAGTGTTTGCATTAAAGATATGGAGACACTCTGTATGGTGTGAAATGTAGGATATTCATGGATCATAAGAGTTTGAAGTACATTTTCACACAGAAGGATTTGAATATGCGCCAACGAAGGTGGTTGGAGTTAATCAAGGATTATGATTTGGATATTCCGTACCATGAAGGAAAATCCAATGTAGTTGCGGATGCCTTGAGTAGTTGCTAACGAGCTGTGTAAGGACATGCAGCAATTGAAACTTGAAATAGTAAGTGGTGAGTGTCTTGAGGGAATGATGAATGCCTTAACCATCCAGCCGTCAATATTTAATGAGATTAAGGAGAATTAGGCTGGTGATGTAAAGTTGGAGCGAATCAAGGAAACGATTTCGCAAGGGAAGGAAATAGATTTTAAGATCCATGATGATGGAAGTCTGAGGTACAAAGACAGGTGGTGCGTGCCTAAAAAATGTGGTGAATTGAAGGACAAATTGATGAGAGAAGGTCACAATACGCCATATTCTGTGCACCCGGGTGGTGACAAGTTGTATAAGGATTTGAAAAAGATCTATTGGTGGCCAAGAATGAAGAATGAAGTGGCTGAATTTATGGCTAGATGCCTGACTTGCCAGAAAGTCAAGATAGAACATAGGAGACCTCAAGGAAAGGTCCAACCTTTGGAGATTTCGAGTTGGAAATGGGACTGTATTTCAATGGACTTTGTCACTTGTTTGCCCAAGTCGAAAACCGGAAATGATACAATTTGGGTCGTGGTAGATAGGTTGACAAAGTCAGCAGTGTTTATACCAATGAAGGAAACTTGGAAAATGGAACAAGTTGCCAAAGCTTACATTAAGAATGTTGTGAGATTACAGGGAGTTCCTAAGGATATCGTATCAGATAGGGATACAAGGTTTCTTTCGAACTTCTGGAAAAGTGTGCAGAAGAACTTTGGTACGACATTAAAAATGAGTACAGCATTCCACCCAGCCATAGATGGACAAACTGAGAGAACCATCCAAACTCTTGAGGACATGCTTCGAGCATGTGTCATCGATTTCCAAGGAGGTTGGGAAGATATCCTGGATTTGATTGAGTTTTCATACAACAATAGCTATCATGCTAGCATAGGAATGGCACCGATATTTGAGGCTCTGTATGGACGGAAATGTAGAATTCCACTTTGTTGGAATGATATTAGTGAAACTGTAGTGTTGGGACCTCAAATGATAGAGGACACCATGAACCAAATCCGAACCATCCAATCAAAAATTCAAGCGGCGTAGGATCGCCAAAAGAGTTATGCAGACTTGAAACGTAGGGATGAATAGTTCAACATAGGTGATAAGGTGTTGCTCAAAGTGTCACCAATGAAAGGTGTTATGAGATTTGGAAAGAAAGGGAAGTTAAGCCCTAAGTACATAGGCCCATATGAAATCTTAGAACGAATTGGAAAGGTAGCCTATAGACTAGCCTTGCCTATGGACTTGCATAGAGTGCATAATGTGTTTCACATATCTCAGTTGAGAAAGTATGTTCCAGATAAGTCGCATGTGTTGCAACCGGAAACCATAGAATTAGACCAAAGTTTAACTTTCGAGGAACGACCTGTCAAAATCCTGGATAGTAAAGTGCGTAGTACACGTACTAAGGATATGAAAATTGTCAAAGTGTTGTGGTCCAATCAAGAATATGAGGAATCAACTTGGGAAGCCGAGGACGAAATGAGAAAGAAATATCCCGAGCTTTTCCCGAGGTTAGTTGAGTTACGGGGTCGTAACTCGTGTCTTTTAAGGGGGGTAGAGTGCAGTAGAATTTCGCGATTTTTACCTTGTTTTCCCCTATTTTATGCTTAATTTAGTGCTTTCTATTGAATTTGCACTCATTATTGTCCTGTTTAATCATGTAAAGAGTACAACAACTCAAATTTTTTGCAAGTGAACGCATTAAAATCTCATAAAGTCTCAAGTTTTGAGTTTGAATTTTGATTTCCGAACCCAAGTTTCGGGACGAAACTTCTTTTAAGGAGGGTAGACTGTAATACCTCGTATTTTTATAATAATTATAAATATATTTTATTATATTTATAACGCATTTTAAGATTTTTAGAATTTATTTCGCATTTAAATATTATTTAAATGTATTTTAATTAATTAGAATATTTATTATTTTAATTAATTATGAAACGAATTTAATTTTCGAATCGGAAAATTTAATGGGACGCAAGTAATTTTAAAGGTTTGGTTTTTTTAAATGAAAGTCCAACTCGTTTCATTAAACGAGCCCAATCAAAAGAATTTAATGCTAAGCGCTAGGCTAGCCCTATCATTTAATTGCTAAGTCCAATGTCAATTCCCAAGCCTAGCCCACTAGGGATTTGAGAGCCTATAAATAGGACTCTCCTCATTAAATGATCCCCTTGTTGTTCATTAAAGCCTTTCTTCTTTTCTTGCCCCACACTCCTCTTTTCTCTCTCCTTGTGCCCGGCTCCCTCACCCGCACTCGACCGAGCACGCTGCTCGTCGAGCCTCGCCCATCGCTTCCCCTCGTCGCCCACACTCTCTCTCGCCCTCGCTGTGCTGCTGTGCACTGCTGCTTCTCTCACCCAGCCACACACGCACACCTCTCTCCCTCGCTCGCAGCCAGCGCTGCCCCCTTCCCCTTGTCGCGCGCTGATGTTGTTGTTGCTGTGGTGCGTTGTTGCTGCCCTCTCGCCCAGCCGCATGCACACTTCCTCTCTCTTGCTCGCCCAGCCCGCGCACTCGCCCTCGTGCCGCGCGGCTGTGCGCGCCCCTGCTGCTGCCTTTGTTCCTTCGCCCGCGCGCACGCGCACACACGAAGTGTGTGTGTGTGTGTGTGTGTGTGTGTGTGTGTGTGTGTGTGTGTGTGTGTGTGTGTGTGTTTGTTTGTTCGTTCGTTCAATTCTTTCGCCCAATCACATTTAATTCGTGGTTGTTCCGTGCTATAGGCCGGATTGGTATAATTCTCTTCTTCCTTACCTATTCTATTTCAATTCCGTATTTTAAATTATATTATTATTATTGATTTGAATAATAAAAATGCTGGGAAACGGTTATGAACACCGTATTGTGATGTTTTGCGTGTTTTGATTCTTGAGGCGTATTTTAATTATTAAAGCATGAATTTTCAGATTTGTTTATTTAATAAAGGTTTGATTTTTATGGTGTTAAAGTGATTTTTATTGGAAAAGTCAAGTTAAGGTTTTAACCTAGACCTAATGGGTCAATTGATTAGCATAATTAGGTGATTAATTTAATTATGATAATCAATTATATTTTCAGATTTATAAAAAGGTTCAAAGTGTTGATTTTTATTGATTTTAAGGGTGGAAAAAGTATATTTTCATACTAGGGATTGGTTTTGCAAATTGAGACGATTAATTTATTAAAGAACGATTAATTTCTAATTATTATCAAGGTTTTATATTTTATAAAGTTGCTGGAAATTTAATAAACATGGAAATAATTAAGGTTTCATTATTTTGATGATAGGAGGTGATTTCTAAGTGAGAGATCGTATTTGCAAAGTGGCCCCTACGCTTAGATATTCAAGGTACGTTCAAGTCTAGGGCGACCACCTTATTTGTCAAGGGATATTACATGATTGTTATTTATGTGAATTATATTATGTGAACTTGGTGGATTCATATTTGTTTGGTGAACGATCATGTGAATTATTATTATTGGAATTATTGATTTGTTGTTTGAACAAGCATGTAGGGACTATTGTGAGTATGGATTTCATTGTCAATCATGTTGTTCAATATTTATGCATGTATGGTTGGTTTCACATGCAAGGGATAATTATTTATTGTTATGCTATTGCACGGGATGTCTAGCATACTTTTGAGCCAATTATTCGTGCCTCGTTGCACTATTTATTTTACCATATGTGAAGGGTCCGCTCACGTAAGCCACCGCACATGTAGGATTCAGTTGGGAATATTGTATATGAAATGAATTAGGATTTTTCGTGCAAGGGCACAACCCTCATGTTAATGGGCATGATGTGGAATCTCACTTTTTCTGAGAAGGAACTTGGTAGTAATTTCACTACGTCTTGATTTATTGATAACAAGTCCTAAAGGATTAGAATGAGATTGTTTTGGTTGTTGTTTATTAAATGTATGTTTGTTTGAGTCTCGAGTTCGCCTTAATAAAATATTAATAAACGTAAAGTGCAACCAGAACAAGCTTCAAAACTCTTGGAACGTTTATAACTTGAGTATGAACAATGGGGGGAAACTTGCCGGAAAGCTTGATCTCCTATTAATGATACAAGAGGTTGTTTCATTTAATTTATGCGCGGGAATTCCGTCGGTATTTTCCGACACTCGGTATGGTCCGATATGAAGGAAATAATGCCCTTGGTCCAAGTATGCATTTAATGCTAAGTCTAATAAATGGGGTTCAGTGTTAATTATACAAGTTAATAATTCAGTGAGATCAAGTGAGCTGAATGCCTAGCTAGAGGCCGCTTCAGTTCAAGTGGAATTAATAATATTAGTACACAGCTTACTCTTGACCGAACCCGTAGGGTCACACAAATAGTACGTGAACGGATCAAGTATTTAATGGAATTAAATACTCCATCTATGGATATTCGGAATCGACGGATCTCGGTTCCAGTGTGAGCTGAAATCGTCAAAGGCAAATTATGGATGCTCCGGAAACGACGATATTGTCGGAAACGGAAATATGAATCGTATCGGAAATATAAATATTATCCAAGTCGTGGATTTTGCCGGAAACGGAAACATGGTACGTATCGGAAAATATTATCGGAAATGGAAATATTGCCGGAATCGGAAATATTGCCGGAAATGGAAATATTGTCAGAATCGAAAATATTATCGGAATCAGAAATATTAAATATTTGTTCGAAACGGAAATTATATCCGGAATCGGAATGTTAAATATTGTTCGTATCGGAAATGAATTCCGAAATCGGAAAATTAATCAGAAGCGCATCGTACGAATTAAGCATCGGACGAGCTTGCTAGACGAAGGCCCAACACGAAGCCAGGCCCAAGTCCAACAAGCCCAGCGCGCGACACAAGCAGCCAAAGGCACGCCAGGCCCAGCGCGCCAAGGCTGCGAGCATAGGCTGCGAGGCAGAGAGCTCGTGTGGGCTGCCAGCGATGGGCTTCGCACGCGCGCGGGCATGACCTGCTCGCATGTGGGCCGTGCTCGTGTGCGTGTTGGAGTTTGTGCGTACTTCGAATCCTTAAGTGATTAGGATTAGATTAATTTTCTGAATTATTAGTTTTAATGGAACTCTAATTCTAAAAGAATTAGGATTCTTAAAGTCCTAGTAGAATTTCAATACCATATTCCTACCCTATAAATATGTGATGGCATTCACAAATTTATGACAACATAATTTTCAATCATACATCTAGTTTTAAGGATTAAAACTAAGTATATTATTTTCCATAATATCCGAAAATATTCATAGAACCTTAGGTGTAAGGCGGATCCGAACGTGTTGTGGACGATCTACGGAGGGACGACATTTGGAGTCCTAGACGTGTTCTTGTTCTTGTTCGGTTTGGGCGCAGCTAGGGAGGGCACGCTACAAAGTTTATGTATCCTAAATTATGCTAATTGTTATGTGGCAATTAATTTGGATTCCTGGCTTTATGGTTTTTCCGCATGATTATAACCTAACAGTGGTATCACGAGCCTCTAATTAATTTCATAATAATTAGTTAACATGGTTAAATTTTATGAATTTGCAATGAATTAAAGGGGTGATTAATGTACGAAATTTTTGATTTTTTGTAATTAATTGCAAATTCGTGGGATTATTTAATTATATGTTCGCAGAATTTTCGGTAGTTTAGTCAATAATGGTCAGAATCGTATAATTTTATAGTGTATTTCGCATGTAAACGGCGTTTAAAATTTTTGACTAAAATCAAAGATTTGATGTCGAACCCAGAATTCCCAAATTCGAAGCCTAACTATGACTTTTCGGAGGTTTTAGTTTTTCGAACGCAAAATTTGTAATTTTAAGATGTTAAATTAAATATTTGCGCTTCTTGTTGTTAAATCTTGAATTTTTTATTGACCTACTGTATATGTTTAACAAATTTATATGCCTAAGCTTGTTAAATATACAACCTATTTTGTAATTGTAATTAATTTGTTGAAATTCGAATAATTTAGAATTTGATTTGATTTTCATAATTAATTGACAATTTAATTAGGTATCCATGATTAAAAACCACCATAAAAATTGTTAATTTTTGATAAATTTTAAATTTTTATGACCTAGACTTGAATCCATGATAATCGGAAATTAATTGAATAATAAATTTTCGATTTTTCGCCCTAAATTTATGAAGTTAATATGATTTATTAATTTGTCTATAAATTTAAATTAAAAAGTTTTAATTTTATATAATTCGCTCATGAATGTTGCACGCACAAAGCAATGGACGCTACGTGTTACCCTTAAGGAGTGTTGTATAGTGCGGGCATGCTACGACGAGCAAGGGGGCTCGTCGCCCATGCGGTACGAATGCAGCGAGCAACGGGCGTGGCATGCGCGCAAGGCAAAGGATGCCTAGGGCGTGTGTGCTGCGAGCCATGGGGGATGGGCGATGAGGCAAGGCACAAGCTCGAGCAGGCAGGCGTGCGTGGGCAGCGAGGGATGCTGCGCCACAGCGAGCACTGCCTCGCCCAGCGCGCGATGGGTTGCTCACAGCGAGCGATGCCTCGCCCAGCGATCGCTGCTGCGCCACAGCGAGCGAGCTGCTGCTGCGCCTAGGCGTGGCTCGGCTTGCTACGTGTAGGCGTGGCTACTGCTCGTGCCTTGGTATGCGGTCAATCGAGGGGCGGTGCTGCCTCGTGCACTCGACGGGGCATGGGCGCAAGCCCATGGCCTCGTCTTGATCCGATTGATGCGTTTTAAATATAATTTTGATTTTTCAGTTCGGAAACGATTTTAATTAATTTTAAAATTCTTAAGTTAATTTTTTCTCGGAATTTAATTTTGAATAATCTAATTATTATAAATTTTATTTATACTAATTATTTTACTAAAATTAAAACCTTGAATAAATTTAAATTTATTAATTTAATTCAACTGAAAATAAATTAAAGGATTCAATTATTAATTTATATGAGCTTTAAATTTTAATTAAATTTGTATGTTTCCGGTTAGACTAGGAAATACAATTTTATGTTTAAAATTAGTAAAGCATGTAAATTTATTGGTTTAAGTGGGAGCTTTTAGTCATAAACTCTTGATCTGGTCTACATTCCTTTAAGGTTAAAACAACTTGATTAGAATTAATAAGGATTGAATAATTGGTAGATTATTGGAAGCCTTGATTAATTGCTGCAAATATTTATGTGATGCATAAAATGTTCTACTAACCAGCTATGTGGGCCATTCATTGATAAATGAATGGCTGAATGGTATATATTGTATATGTACTGTTTTGCAGGTTATTGAAAGTGACTAGTATGGCCCAAATAGGATAGAAAATATGGTCTGCGTACCATTAATTTGAATGTAAAATTGGTCTAATGCACAAAAGTTTTTAATTTATATATGTCTGCGTACCACCAAATAGTTGTAATTAGTTTAAATTATAGCTTATCCTATTTGAAGAAAATGGCGCCTCCCATGGTGAAATTCAAGACGGAGTTTCCAATCCATTTTCGATCAAGACGGACTTTGAAGTTGAAGCTTCAAGATGAAGTCGGGCCATACTAGATCACATTTATATCTTATGCATGCTTAAAGTTATTTATTGGTTTAAATATGTCTTAATTATGCATGAGATTATGGCTTGATTATGTTGCACAATTAAGGATTTTAGTTCACTTAAAATCTAACCAACATAATAAGAGCCTTAAGTTCCAAACTTTAAAAATTGAGTTAAAAGGTGCCATGCCAAAATAACACTTACTTGGATAACCTTTACATCAATCTTAGTAATAGTTTTCCGCCTGAGCGAGGTGTTACTTATTGATCCTAAAGGGGTAAGGTACATAAACAATTGTGATTACATGTTAGTTTTGGTGAAACTCAATGATATAAGTAAGGAGTCCTTTTATGTCGTGGCAAACGGGATAGGTTTACCTAATAAGTTCTTAGACGTGCCTATCAACTAAGAGTAGTTTCTAGACTATTAGCAAAGGCTTTGCTTAACTAAAATATTTTAGAATTGAGTCTGAATACATAATGTGCTTAATTCTTCAATGATTTAAGGATCTTGGAATCATTTTATTCACACCTGTCGGAACAATAAATTCGAATAAAATGCCAATGACTTGTTTAAATTGCATGATTACTTTAATTTTCAAGTTATTACTCATGATAAATGTTTAGACTTTGCATGCTTCAATTTATGTTTAAATTATAGTTTATAATTAAATATCTTGCACTATAGTAATTCCTTTTAGAAAGGTAACAGTAAATTTCCTCGATTGGTAGTGAATCCAAGAACGATTCACGGAAATGAGAGAAAGTGAGCAATTTAAAATGTACGGTTCTTTTAGTGACTTTTATGGTTGTTTTCGAGTATCAAAGTCGAATGGAAAACCGTTTGGTGCTTGTGAATTCAAAATACACTGTAGTTTTGAGATCATAAAGCATTAAGTTCAAAACGCTCAGCTTTACCAATGGTTAACAACCTAATATCTTTGTCCATTTAATTCTCGAATGAGTCTAGTCCCTAGACATTCGAATAGATCGATGCTTAGAGAACTTTAGAAGCTTCTGGTAAGATCATCTAGTTGAAATGGCATATTCAACATGAATAAAATGGTAAGAACTTTGATGGAGTGACATTGGACATGTCTAACAAAGTATAAAAGTCAAAACTAAAGAATTCAATTCTTAAGACTATAAGAAAGGGTACAAGAAATAGGAAAACAAGGAACAAATGAAAGGAATTTACGATTCCGTTTCTACCTATAAGTTTATGTTTAAAGAGAAGTGACCTGGCAATCAAACTTCCTTGGTATCATATACCGCTTGAGGTTCTTACTTCGGTAATAACTCAAACAATGGAAGCTAGGATACACTAATGACCTACAAGTGGGAAATGAAGCATGGCAATGCTACATTAGTTGTAGGGTCATCTAGTTTGTTTTAAGTCCTTTCAAGGCTGGAACTTAATGGCTATTTTGTTCCATAATCAGCATACCTAAAATTATGTTTTCAAACACATAAAGACTCACATTCAAGAAAAACAAAAACAATGTTTGTTTGTTTATTTGAATGAAATGGTCATTTACGGGTTGAGTCAATATGCTTGATTAAAACAAACAACTCTTTAACAATAAAAACTTTACTAGGTTCAAATCAACCCCTTGATTTGGGTTCCACTAAACTTTGACATTGTTGCTTAGACCATATCAACAAGTTAACATTTAAAAGCTCTATTTTGATGGACTTTTGAAAGTTGATTGATTTCTAGATCATTCAAGACAAGCTAGTCTTACTTGTTGAAAGTAACAAAAGATATGAACTATTGTTAGAACGCCTAGACAATAGAGTTCAAAGCTAAAGAAAGATTTTATGACTTTATTATTTCACATGGTTTTGAGTTAATATGGATTTATTTACTCAAACTGATATAAGTTTGAATCTGTTTGGCTAGTTCAAAGATTCAGAAGTATAAAATCCACTTGGCAAGAAATCATAAAAGATCTAGGTTAGATCATGACGATGATTACTTTAAGATAAAAAATGATCATCAATGATTGTGTGTTGTAATTTCACGATCTAGCTCCATAAGATATGACATATCTACGTTGGAATGATCGAAGTCAATTAGTACTTGATTCGATCAATGATGAATCATAAAGACTTTTCCTATAATTTCTAAAACAAAATTCTCAACTACCACCAAACTAAACCAAATTCGTCAAAAAAGTAATTTCAGAATATCTTTTCAATAATATAATATATATATATATATATATATATATATATATATATATATATATATATATATATATATATATATATATATATCTAAAGAGTTGCTAAACTTAGTGGAAGCTTAGTGTTTGTTATTCAACAAACTAAGGCCCAAGTATAGATATATGTTTCATTGTGATTTATTCAAATTAGACACAAGGGTATTGTTTCTACCACGAATTTTTGAGAACATAATGTTTGTTTGCTCGAAATAATGTTCTTTTGGAGATTCGTTTCCAAAATGACAAGTGGGAGAAAATAGACCTCGAAAGTATTCGAGGCGAACAACAAACATAAACGGACATTACGGAGGCTTTTAGAAGTTCTTCAGAAAATCGGAACACGTATTCTTTAAGGACTTTAGAAGTGGCTTTTAAGAATAGACATCTCTTAGAAGACTTTACAAGTGCTTCAAGGAGAACAGAATATTCAAAGGACTCTCAAAGTGCCTGTTGATATTCTATTGTTTGATGTTCTATACCCAAGTAGACATAGAGTTTAAGTCACTGGAACTATGAGATTCTTCTATTAGATAGTGAAGAAACATAGAGTTCAGGTCACTGAAACTATGAGATTCTTCTATTAGATAGTGAAGAAACCTACAACTTGCAGTCAAACTATTATCAAGATAATAATGAGTATGTGACTTGTAAGAAAGCTATGACGAAATATAGATTCCCTAAACTAGTTAAAGGCCATATATAGACTTAATGTTTAATTGGTTAAAAGCCATAAAAACATACTCAATGTTCTGATGACAAAATTGAAATTTTGTTGATTTGCAAGAATGATTTACATCTATTGGTTGCAAATTGGTTTTAAGGATAAAAACCATCAAACATAGAATTGTGTTCACACACAAAGCTAGATTAGTTGCTAAAGGTTACAAGCAAATTCATGGCATGGATTGTGTTAAAGCCTCATGCATAATCTTAATGCTCAAGTCTATAATTCAAGCAATGATTGCATATTGGTACATATGGCAATTGAATGACAAAACATCTTCCTCAATCAAATGTTGGAAGAAACTATGTACATGGTATGTCATAGGATTTGTGGATCCAAACAAATAAATGCTTGAAAAGGAAAGCTAGCTTATAAAATCTAAGTACATATTTAAGCAAGCAATTGGGAATTGGAATTGTATTCTAGTAAAGGTAATAAGTATTTTAGTTTCATAAAAAGTACATAATTCTTATAGATATATAAGAAGTTTATTGGGAGTACGTAAAACTTAATTGGTCCTATGTGTATCACACACATATCTCTCTATTGTGAAATAACATTCAAATGCTAATGACTTAGATTTGAAATTATTCATCAATGATGGACCATGGCGAAACTTAGTACATACTGGGTATTAAGATCTATTTACAAAGATCTTATAATATTGTTTTGGATTAAGTAATGGAATTTACTAAATCAAACGCGAAATACTCCATTGGAGATATTCGACCCATGTGAATAATCTAAGTAAAGAATGTTTGAACTATGTATAAGCATTTACTAAGTTAAACATCAAAGAGTCTAAATGAGATTCTTAACCTATATTATATGTCAAAGAATTTAGCTGGATTTAGTATCTACTGAAACTAGGTGAGCTAAAGTTACATGAATAGAATTCAATTGAGAATTATTCTGCAAAAGAATTTATCATGTATGATATAATATGAGGATCGCCAAAAATGTATTGTATGGCTTTAGGCATGACGAACATATACCAATCTCTATTGATCTAAGTGAAGATCAACTAGATTGAGATCAAGAAAAACTTATGGTACTTGAAAAGGTACATAAGATTAGTTCTTGATTCAAGGAAACAAAGATATGCTAAATAATTGATGCTACATGCATAAACACTGGCAAAGGATCAAGCAAGATTTCTTTGGAGTTAAACATTTGCAAGGACGAGCTAAAGAGCATCGTGTTTTGAAATGGCAACATGGATTAGAGACCATGAGTTGTTGCATGGGAAATTAAATATTAATTTCTATGTTCTAAGATACAGATGGAAAGTCTTCCACATATCCGTGAACTGCTTGGATAAGAAAATGCAAACAAAGCATCACTAACAACCTATACAGTTGAAGTAAAAGTACTTATTGCCTAAGAAGCAATAAAATAGGGTTGTTTACGTTAAAGAGTTCTTCTCTGAACTTGTGTGGATCACATGTCTGCTGACTTAATGGTTTTTCATTGCAAAATGCGTAGAACCACTATTGTAGCAAGAAAGACTAGATCACAAAATAAACATACTCAAAATATATTATCATCTATCTCGAAGAACATTCTGTGAAAATGATATTAAGATTGGCAAAGCATGATAACTAAACCTATGCAACAGGTGAGAAGTAACACATTGTGGCATCGGAAATCAAGCATAGCTTTGAATTTCATTAGTTGTTTTAAATATGGTTTGAGGCCCATGGTTGTAAAACACTGGGGTTGAACATTTATCATATATGAAATGTATTTTCATATTCCATTCAATCTTGGTTTAGTATTAAATGATGAGTCCTTTCAATTTGACGATATATTCAAGATAGACTGTCAGGACCAGTCCTGTGACTAAGAAATGTCTATCAAGTGAACTTGAATGTCAAAAGTTGAAAATGGTCCCTGGTCGGAGTTTTCTATAAAGATGGACGCATAGAAAACGCTAGACGACTAGATTGCAAGATGACTAGTAGTTCTGTTTCTTGAACTATGTGGACATGGCAATGTCGCAATCATTTGCATAGATACTTACTTTGGGAAGACTATTATCGGACAGACCTATGAAACTTTACTGTAAGAGATGAAAATCTGTCATAAGTAAATTTCTTTAGAATTATTAGACACTAATCCTCAATACCTGAGTGATTTGAGATTACTTGTTTGAGAACTGGTTACTTTGACGTTGTCAACCGTCGCACCGTAAAATGAGGCTATAAAGGCAACGCTCGGGTAATCACCTATCAAACAAAGTCTAATATCAAGATCGCAATATTGGGATTGTCCTCCCATAAATCGGGATGAGATGCTGAAAGTTGTACAAGGCCACTCGGAGAGCTAGAAACTGTAAAATGCATGGTCGTCCTCAGATGAATCATAGGCTATGATTATTTGTTTATTTGATCAGTTGAACTCTGAAACCGAGAAACACCTCTGGACATAATAAGGATGACAACTCTTACCTTATGTTCATGAGCAAGCATCGAGCGACAAAGGAATTAGGAAATGCACACTTGTCCCTAATGACAAGTGGGAGACTGAAGCAAATAATTCCCTTGGTCCAAGTATGCATTTAATGCTAAGTCTAATAAATGCGGTTCAGTGTTAATTATACAAGTTAATAATTCAGTGAGATCAAGTGAGCTGAATGCCTAGCTAGAGGTCGCTTCAGTTCAAGTGGAATTAATAATATTAATCCACAGCTTACTCTTGACTGAACTCGTAGGGTCACACAAATAGTACGTGAACGGATCAAGTATTTAATGGAATTAAATACTCCATCTATGGATATTCGGAATCGACGGATCTCAGTTCTAGTGGGAGCTGAAATCGTCAAAGGCAAATTATGGATGCTCCGGAAACGATGATATTGCCGGAAACAGAAATATGGATCGTATCGGAAATATAAATACTATCCAAGTCGTGGATGTTGCCGGAAACGGAAACATGGTACGTATCGGAAAATATTATCGGAAATGGAAATATTGCCGGAATCGTAAATATTGCCGGAAGCGGAAATATTGTCAGAATCGGAAATATTATCGGAATCGGAAATGTTAAATATTTTTTCGAAACGGAAATTAATTCCGGAATCGGAAATGTTAAATATTGTTCGTATCGGAAATGAATTCCGAAATCGGAAAATTAATCAGAAGCGCATCGTACGAATTAAGCATCGGACGAGCTTGCTAGACGAAGGCCCAACACGAAGCCAGGCCCACGTCCAGCAAGCCCAGCGCGCGACACAAGCAGCCAAAGGCACGTTAGGCCCAGCGCAAGGCCAGGCCCAACGCGCCAAGGCTGCGAGCATGGGCTGCGAGGCAGCGAGCTCGTGTGGGCAGCCAGCGATGGGCTAAGCACGCGCGCGGGCATGGCCTGCTCGCATGTTGGCCATGCTCGTGTGCATGTTGGAGTTTGTGCGTACTTCGAATCCTTAAGTGATTAGGATTAGATTAATTTTCTGAATTACTAGTTTTAATGGAACTCTAATTCTAATAGAGTTAGAATTCTTGAGTCCTAGTAAAATTCCAATTCCATATTCCTACTCTATAAATATGTGATGGCATTCACAAATTTATGACAACATAATTTTTAATCATACATCTAGTTTTAAGGATTAAAACTAAGTATATTATTTGCCATAATATCCGAAAATATTCATAGAACCTTAGGTGCAATTCTAGTTAATTAAATCTAAGGCGGATCCGAACGTGTTGTGGACTATCTACGGAGGGACGGCATTTGGAGTCCTAGACTTGTTCTTGTTCGGTTCGGGCGCAGCTAAGGAGGGCACGCTACACAGTGTATGTATCCTAAATTATGCTAATTGTTATGTGGAAATTAATTTGGATTCCTGGCTTTATGGTTTTTCCGCATGATTTATATTCATTTATATGTATCATAACCTAACATGATATTCGTTATATTATTTATTATGGTGTTTGGTGGGCTCCCAACACCCTTCCTTTATGGGATATTCTTTTGGCCCGTTCGAAGCTTATTCTAATTAAATTGTGAGTCAAGAGTCGAGTCAAGAGTCGAGTCTTGTATTCATGATTTGTTTGTTATTTGTTAAATGGCTTTTGCATGTTGATTAGTACTTTAGCGAATGATGCATGTTTATAGCTTTATTTCACTCTAGCCTTGTAAGTACTCAGCTTTTGCTGACTACGTGCTTTATGTCTTTTGGTCATGGTCTTCGCCTTAATGACCCTATGATGATCCATCATTGCACTTGCATTGTTGGGGAGTAGATTTATTTTAGCAGGTTGGTAGATCAAAGTACGATCGAAATCATGTAGCTTGAGATGGTTGAGAGAGTTGCATTCTTTTGTGCTTTGAAACTATTTTAAATTATACTTTAATTATGTTTTGAGTTCATTGGATTTTAATACTTTGGTTTTTGGGCCGTTATGGTTCCAACTTGTAGGAGGCCTCAATAATTATTATTTATGTTTGGTTTGAAAGTTAGTTAACGTTAATTTTCGCTGCGTAATTCTGGTAGTAGCCTTAACCGTTATCACGGTGGCGGTAATATTTTAGTAATTCCTTTATATTAAGTTGGAAAATGGTTTTATAAAAGCAAGGAATTATTAGGGTGTTACACTAGATCACATTTATATCTTATGTATGCTTTAAGTTATTTATTGCTTTAAATATGTCTTGATTATGCATGAGATTGTGGCTTGATTATGTTGCATGATTAAGGATTTTAGTTCACTTAAAATCTAACCAACATAGTAAGAGCCTTAAGTTCGATCCAAACTTTAAAAATTGAGTTAAAAGGTGCCATGCCAAAATAACACTTACTTGGATAACCTTCACATCAATCTTAGTAATAGTTTTCCGCCAAAGCGAGGTGTTACTTATTGATCCTAAAGGGGTAAGGTACACAAATAATTGTGAGTACATGTTAGTTTTGTGAAACTCAACGATATAAGTAAGGAGTCCTTTTATGTCGTGGAAAATGAGATAGGTTTACCTAATAAAACCTTAGACGTACCTATCAACCAAGAGTAGTTTCTAGACTATTAGCAAAGGCTTTGCTTACCTAATATATTTTAGAATTGAGTCTAAATACATAATGTGCTTAATTCTTCAATGATTTAAAGATCTTGGAATCATTTTATTCACAACTGCCGGAACACATAACTTGAATAAAATGCTTAATAAATAATAAATTATGCATGTATGCTAGAATTTAAGTTTATTAAGAGTAACTGTGAATGGTTATTTATTTGTTTATTCTTTTTCAATTGTAGTTTTAACTATGGCAAACAACAATTCTTTCAACACCCGATCAATTCTCGAAAAGGAGAAGTTGAACGGGAAAAACTTCCTTGACTTGCAAAGGAACTTCCTAATAGTTCTTATGCAGAAAGAAAAGGAGTATGTCCTGGAAGAGGCGATGCCCGAAGCCGCTGGCGACGGGGTCACTCAGGCAGCCCTCGATCGTTGGATTGATGCCAACAAGGATGTAAAATGTCTAATGCTTGCAACCATGAGTGCAGATCTACAGAAAACGTTCATCAACTCAGATGCTTTCACGATCATCAGTGAGTTAAAGAACATGTTCCAAGATCTGGCTCGAGTCGAAAGATTCGAGACTCATAGGCAAATTCATGAGACCAAGCTTAAGAAAGGCGAGCCCGTAAGTCCACCTGTTCTCAAAATGATTGGACTCATTGAGAATATGAGTCGGCTGGATCAACAGTACTCTCAGGAAATGGTTGTAGACACCATCCTCCATTCTCTTCATAGCGGGTATGATCAGTTCAAGCTGAACTACAGTATGAATAGTCTGGAAAAAACGCTCACTGAGCTTCACGGTATGCTGAAGACCGCTGAAAAGACGCTCAAAAGTGATAAGCAAGATGTGCTTATGGTGCGTGGGGGCAAGTTCAAGAAATCTGGAAAGATGAGGAATGCTAAGAAAGGTGGCAACAAGGCCAACCCAACTAAGCGAACTGGCGCCAAGTCTGAAAAGAGGAAGGTCAGTCAACCCACTTCTGAATCCGAATGCTTCTACTGCAAGAAGAAGGGGCATTGGAAGAGAGATTGCTTGAAGCTAAAGGAAGATCAGAAGAACGGAACAGTCGTTCCATCTTCAGGTATTTTCGTTATAGACTGTATACTTGCTAATTCAACTTCTTGGGTATTAGATACAGGTTGTGGCTCACACTTATGTTCCAATCCACAGGGACTAAGAAGTAGAAAGTTAAGCAAGGGTGAAGTCGACCTACGAGTGGGAAATGGAGCACGAATTGCTGCATTAGCTGTAGGAACTTATTATTTGTCGTTGCCCTCTGGGCTAGTTTTGGAACTGGAAGAGTGTTTCCATGTTCCAAGTCTTACTAAAAACATCATTTCAGTTTCTTGCTTAGATGCTAAGGGATTTTCCTTTTTAATAAAAGACAATAGTTGTTCGTTTTATTTTAAAAAGATGTTTTATGGATCTGCTAGATTAGTCAATGGACTTTATTTATTAGATCACGACAAACAAGTTTATAACATAAATACCAAAAGGGCCAAAAAGGATGATTCAAATCTCACCTATCTGTGGCATTGTCGATTAGGCCATATAAACTTGAAACGCTTAGAAAGACTTCAAAAGGAAGGAATTCTAGAACCATTTGACTTAGAGGATTATGGTAAATGCGAATCATGTTTACTTGGCAAAATGACAAAGCAACCTTTCTCTAAAGTTGGAGAAAGAGCAACTGAACTATTGGGTTTAATCCATACAGATGTATGTGGACCAATGAGTACAAATGCTAGAGGTGGTTTCAGCTACTTTATCACTTTCACTGATGACTTCAGTAGATATGGTTATGTCTACCTAATGAAGCATAAGTCTGAATCCTTTGACAAATTCAAGGAATTTCAGAGTGAAGTAGAGAATCAATTAGGCAAGAAGATTAAGGCACTGCGGTCTGATAGAGGCGGTGAATATCTGAGCTATGAATTTGATGACCATCTGAAAGAATGTGGAATTCTGTCAGAATTGACTCCTCCTGGAACACGACAATGGAATGGTGTGTCGGAACGGAGGAACAGAACCTTGCTAGACATGGTCAGGTCAATGATGGGTCAGGCCGAACTTCCAATAGAATTTTGGGGACATGCACTAAATACAGCCGCACTCACTATAAATAGAGCTCCGTCTAAAGCTGTCGAAAAGACTCCATATGAGTTATGGTTTGGAAAGCCTCCAAATGTGTCTTTTCTTAAGATTTGGGGATGTGAAGTATACGTCAAACGATTAATTTCAGACAAACTTCATCCGAAATCTGAGAAATGTATCCTTGTGGGCTATCCAAAGGAAACAAAGGGGTATTACTTCTACAATACATCTGAGAACAAGGTGTTTGTTGCTCGAGATGGTGTCTTTTTGGAGAAAGATCACATTTCCAAAATGACAAGTGGGAGAAAAGTAGACCTCGAAGAAATTCGAGTCAAACAACAAACTCTAGAGAAAGCTCAAGATGACATTCAGGATGAAACTCAGAGATCTTTAGAAGAATCTGGTGAGAATCATGGTCAATCTAGAAATGTTACCCCGCGTAGATCGCAAAGATATAGATCTCAACCGGAAAGGTACTTAGGTATTTTGACGAACGAGAGCTATGACATTCTATTACTTGAAAGTGATGAACCTGCGACTTACAAACAAGCTATGACGAGCCCTAGCTCCAAGCAATGGCAAGAAGCCATGCAATCTGAATTAGACTCCATGTCTGAAAACCAAGTATGGGATTTGGTCGATTTGCCAGATGGCTACCAAGCCATTGGAATCAAATGGGTTTTCAAACTGAAAAAGGACAAGGATGGGAAACTTGAAGTTTTCAAAGCTAGATTGGTTGCAAAAGGTTACAGGCAAGTCCACGGTGTGGATTACGATGAAACCTTTTCACCAGTTGCAATGCTAAAGTCTATTCGGATAATGTTAGCAATCGCTGCATATTACGATTACGAAATATGGCAGATGGATGTCAAAACCGCTTTCTTAAACGGCATTTTAACAGAAACTGTGTTCATGACACAGCCTGAAGGTTTTGAGGATCCAAAGAATACTAAAAAGGTATGCAAGCTAAAGAAATCAATCTACGGATTGAAGCAGGCATCCAGGAGCTGGAATATACGTTTTGATGAAGCAGTCAGTGACTTTGGTTTCATCAAGAACGCAGACGAATCTTGTGTATACAAGAAGGTTAGTGGGAGCAAAATTGCTTTCCTAGTATTATATGTCGACGACATATTACTTATCGGAAATGACATTCCTATGTTGAACTCTGTCAAGATTTGGCTTGGGAAATGTTTTTCGATGAAGGATCTAGGAGAAGCACAGTACATATTGGGCATCAAGATTTACAGAGATAGATCTAAAAAGATGATTGGACTTAGTCAAAGCACTTATATCAATAAGGTACTTGATAGGTTCAAGATGGCAGACTCCAAGCGAGGCTACCTACCCATGTCTCATGGAATAACTCTAAGCAAGACTCAGTGCCCAAAAACACTTGATGAGCGTAGACGAATGAATGGGATTCCATATGCATTATTGATTGGTTCAATAATGTATGCTATGATATGTACACGCCCGGATGTTGCGTACGCACTCAGTGCTACGAGCAGATACCAGTCAGACCCAGGAGAGGCACATTGGACTGCTGCCAAGAATATTCTGAAGTACCTGAAAAGGCACAAAGATGACTTCCTGGTCTATGGTGGAGATGATGAATTAATTGTTAAAGGCTATACGGACGCAAGTTTCCAAACCGACAAAGATGATTTCAGATCACAGTCTGGGTTTGTCTTCTGCCTCAACGGAGGTGCAGTAAGCTGGAAAAGTTCTAAGCAAAGCACCATTGCGGATTCTACAACTGAAGCGGAGTACATTGCTGCACATGAAGCAGCAAAGGAAGCTATATGGCTAAGGAAGTTCATAGGTGAACTAGGTGTAATCCCCTCCATTAAAGGACCAATAGCCCTGTATTGTGATAATAACGTAGCTATTGCACAGGAAAAGGAGCCTAGACACCACCAAAGAGTCAAGCATGTACTTCGTAGATTTCACCTTCTACGAGAGTTCGTTGAAAGAAAAGAAGTCGAGATAAGCAAGATTGGAACTTATGACAACGTATCAGATCCATTGACTAAACCTCTGCTGCAAGCGAAGCACAACTCGCACACTGCAGCCATGGGAATCAAGCATATTGGAGATGGCTTTGATGTCCTTATTTAATGTTTTAAAGTTTTAGAGTTTAAATCTTTGTAAAACATTATTGGTTAATCATTCACAATAAATGAATAGAATTCATTTTTCCATTTAATTTGTGGTTTATTAAATGATGAGTCCCTTCAATTTGACGATATATTCAAGATAGACTGTCAGGACCAGTCCTGTGACTAAGAAATGTCTATCAAGTGAACTTGGATGTCAAAAGTTGAAAATGGTCCCTGGTCGGAGTTTTCTATAACATTGGACGCATAGAAAACGTTAGACGACTAGAATGCAAGATGACTAGTAGTTCTGTTTCTTGAACTATGTGGACATGGCAATGTCATAATCATTTGCATAGATACTTACTTTGGGAAGACTAGTATCGGACAGACCTATGAAACTTTACTGTAAGAGATGAAAATCTGTCATAAGTAAATTTCATTAAAATTATTAGACACTAAATCCTCAATACCTGAATGATTTGAGATTACTTGTTTGAGAACTGGTTACTTTGACGTTGACCAACCGTCGCACCGTAAAAGGAGGTTATAAAGGCAACGCTCAGGTAATCACCTATCAAACGAATTCTAATCTCAAGATCGCAAGATTGGGATTGTCCTCCCATAAATCGGGATGAGATGCTTAAAAGTTGTACAAGGCCACTCGGAGAGCTAAAAACTGTGAAATGCATGGCCGTGCTCAGATGAATCATAGGCTATGATTATCTGCTTATTTGATCAGTTGAACTCTGAAACCGAGAAACACCTCTGGACATAATAAGGATGACAACTCTTACCTTATTTTCAAGATCAAGCATCGAGTGACAAAGGAATTAGGAAATGCACACTTGTCCCTAAGGACAAGAGGGAGACTGGAGGAAATAATGCCCTTGGTCCAAGTATGCATTCAATATTAAGTCTAATAAATGCGGTTCAGTATTAATTAACAAGTTAATAATTCAGTGAGATCAAGTGAGCTGAATGCCTAGCTAGAGGCCGCTTCAGTTCAAGTGGAATTAATGATATTAATCCACAGCTTACTCTTGACTGAACCCGTAGGATCACACAAATAGTACGTAAACGGATCAAGTATTTAATGGCATTAAATACTCTATCTATGGATATTCGGAATCGACGGATCTTGGTTTCAGTGGGAGCTGAGATCGTCACAAGCAAGAAATGAATACTCCGGAAACGATGATATTGCCGGAAACGGAAATATGGATCGTATCGGAAATATAAATATTATATGTTGCCGGAAACGGAAACATGGTATGTATCAGAAAATATTATCAGAAATGGAAATATTGCCGGAATCGGAAATATTGCCGGAAACGGAAATATTGTCAGAATCGGAAATATTATCGGAATCGGAAAATAGTCCCGGAAACGGAAATATTAAATATTTGTTCGAAACGGAAATTAATTCCGGAATCGGAAATATTAAATATTGTTCGTTTCGGAAATGAATTCCGGAACCGGGAATTTAATCGGAAGCGTATCGTACGAATAAGCATCGGACGAGGCCTGCCGGACGAAGGCCCAGCACGAAGCCAGGCCATCGCCCAGCAAGCAAAGACGCGCACCAACGCCCAGCCCAAGGCAGCGCCAGGCCCACCGCAAGGCAGGCCCAGCGCGCCAAGGCAAGGCTGCCCAGCGTGGGCTACGTGGGCCGAGCGCACGTGTGCGGGCGCCCTCGTGGCTCCGTACGTGTGTGTGTTTGTGTCCATGCATGATTCCTAAATCTATTAGGATTTGGTGTATGATTAAATTCCTATTCCTATTAGGATTATTTAATTAATTAGAGTCCTTGTAGGATTCTAAGTTTAATTAAATCGTATCCTACTAGGATTCCAATTCCCTTTCCAAACCTCTATAAATAAGGGCCTAGGGTGATAATTTATAAACACGATTGAAGTTTTCAAAGGGTAAGTTTTTGAAAGAAAATTCAGCCATACACTTGCACAACAATAGCCGAAAATTCCTAGCACCTTAAGGGCGATTCTAGTTGGTCAATCTTGAGGCGGATCCGGACGTACTGTGGACTATCTACGGAGGGACGACATTTGGAGTCCTAAAGACTTTTTCTTGTTCGGTTCGGGCGCAGCTAGGGAAGGCACGCTACAAAGTGTATGCATCTATACTATGCTAAATGATTATGTGTAAATAATATGCTTTCCTGGCCTTATGGTTTTTCCGTATGATTTATGTATTGTCATATGTATCATAACCTAACAAATGGGTCTTCAAATTGAAGAAAGAAAAAGATGGAATTGTATACGTATACAAGGCTAGATTGGTAGAAAAAGGTTACTGGCAAGTTGTCGTGATACTTAAGTCTATTCGGATAATCCTTGCGATTGCCGCGTTTCATGACTATGAAATATGGAAAATGGATGTCAAAACTGCCTTCTTGAATGGTGTTCTTGAAGAGACTGTGTTTATGACACATCCGGAGGGTTTTGTCGATCAAAAGAACCAAGGAAAGGTATGCAAGCTTAAGAAATCCATTTATGGATTAAAGCAGGCATCAAGGAGTTGGAATAAACGATTTGATGAAGCAGCCAATAAGTTTGGCTTCATCAAGAATCAGGACGAATCTTGTGTATACAAGAAGGTCAGTGGGAGTAAAATTGCATTCCTAGTCTTGTATGTAGATGACATACTACTTATTGGAAACGACATTCCTATGTTGGAGTCTGTAAAGACTTGGCTTGGAAAATGTATCTCAATGAAGGACTTAGGAGAGGCACAATACATATTGGGAATCAAGATCTATAGAGATAGATCTAAGAGGATGATTGGACTAAGCCAGAGCACTTACATTGAAAATGTGGTAGCTAGGTTCAATATGATGGAATCCAAGAGAGGCCATCTACCCATGACACATGGCACATATCTAAGCAAGACTCAGTGTCCCAAAACATCTGATGAGCGTAGAAAGATGAGTGAAATTCCATACGCTTCGGCTATTGGATCCATCATGTATGCTATGATTTGTACAAGGCTGGATGTTTCGTTCGCACTCAGTGCAACGAGCAGGTACCAGTCAGAACCAGGTGAGGCGCATTGGACTGCTGCCAAGAATATCCTAAAGTACCTGAAAAGGACTAACGATCAGTTTCTGGTCTATGGTGGTACAGATGAGTTGATTGTTTAAGGGCTATACGGACGCAAGCTTTCGAACCGACAGAGATGATTTTAGATCACAGTCTGGGTTTTTGTTCTGCCTTTGGCGGAGCAGTGAGCTGGAAAAGTGCTAAGCAAAGCACTATTGCGGATTCTACAACTGAAGCGGAGCACATTGTTGCCCAGAAGCAGCAAAGGAAGTTGTTTGGATTCGGAAGTTCATCGAAGAACTTGGGGTTGTCCCCTCCATTAAAATACCAATGGCTTTGGAGCCATTGCTCAGGCAAAGGAGCCTAGGAGCCACTAGAAGTCCAAGCACGTACTGCGGCGATTTCATATACTTCGAGAAATCGTTGAAAGGATAGAAATCGAGATTTGCAAGGTTGGAACTGACGACAACGTCACGGATCCATTGACTAAACCGTTGCCACAAGAGAAGCACAACGCACATGTAGCAACCATGGGAATCAAGCATATTGAAGAATGGCTTTGATTTTCTAAGTTTTATTTTAGAACATCTGTTAGATCCGTGTTTAAAACAATTGGTTTAACCATTTCATATTTATGAAATTTATTATTTCATATTCATTTAATTTGGTTTAGTATTAAATGATAAGTCCATGTGATTCAAAACATTCAAATGGGATGTCAAGATGGATTCTTCGACAAAGAAACACCCATAAGTGAACTTGAATATTGAAGTCACAAAGGATCCCTAATCCAGGTCATTGAAAGGTGGACGACCAATGACTAATGAAGATTAGATTGCAAGTAGATTTGTAGTTCGGTTTCTTGAACTAGATTGATTGGATGTCAGAATCTTTTGCATAGATACTTATTGGATCTTGTATCGGATTGACCATGAGAACACTTTAAAAGATTAAGGTCATGTCATAAGTAGTTCTCA